>NC_092166.1:3371349-3503849 GCF_045791955.1 Oncorhynchus clarkii lewisi | reverse complement strand
AGCATGGTTTAGGATGCAGACTAGAGCATGGTTTGGGACGCAGACTAAAGCATGGTTTGGGATGCAGACTAGAGCATGGTTTGGGATGCAGACTAGAGCATGGTTTGGGATGCAGACTAGAGCATGGTTTGGGATGCAGACCAGAGCATGGTTTGGGATGCAGCCCAGAGCATGGTTTGGGATGCAGACCAGAGCATGGTTTAGGATGCAGACTAGAGCATGGTTTGGGATGCAGACTAGAGCATGGTTTGGGATGCAGACTAGAGCATGGTTTAGGATGCAGACTAGAGCATGGTTTGGGATGCAGACTAGAGCATGGTTTGGGATGCAGACTAGAGCATGGTTTGGGATGCAGACTAGAGCATGGTTTGGGATGCAGACTAGAGCATGGTTTGGGATGCAGACTAGAGCATGGTTTGGGATGCAGACTAGAGCATGGTTTGGGATGCAGACTAGAGCATGGTTTGGGATCGAAGGTAGTGTGCTAGTGCTCTGTCCTTCACTACTGCTGTTTATGGACACAGAGTGCCATAATGAAACAGCTCTCCACTCTGAGTATCAAAACACTGTAATGGTAGAACAGGACACAATCAATGGCTATCCTCTTGTCCTGTCTCTCCCTGTTCTCCCATCAGATCTGCCTTCCTCACTTGCTGCCTAGCGCAATCAAGGTGAGAGCCTCTGGTTGGTACTTCACTGGGCTGCACCTCTGTAACGTACAGTAACATACAAGCTCATGTGCATCAATCTCCATGGTATAATGGTATAGTCACTACCTGGAATGTATAAAGTCGGCGACAGGGTTGTGGACGCTGAAAGAGGCTGCGTCTAGGTCTCTAGAGATCTCCACGTTATCTCCGGCCATGAGACGGACAGCTGCCTTGTTTTCCTCTTCAAATATACTCTTCTGGAGTGAGGCGCAGAGGAGGAGCATGAAGTCATCTATAGAGGAGAGGAAAGGAAAGGAGAGGAGAAGAGAAGAGAAGAGAAGAGAAGAGAAGAGAAGAGAAGAGAAGAGAAGAGGAGAGGAGATGAGAGGAGAGGAGAGGAGAGGAGAGGAGAGGAGCGGAGAGGAGAGGAGAGGAGAGGAGAGGAGAGGAGAGGAGAGGAGAGGAGAGGAGAGGAGAGGAGAGGAGAGGAGAGGAGAGGAGAGGAGAGGAGAGGAGAGGAGAGGAGAGGGGGGAGTGGCAAGGGGAGGATTTATATTAGCTTCATAGCAATTTAATAGTTAACCAAAATGTAGACTGAGACTGAGAAAATATAACCCATTCTATCCAACCCTGTCCATACCGATCCCATTCTATCCAACCCTGTCCATTCTATCCAATTATATCCAACCCCGTCCATTCTATCCCATTATATCCAACCCTGTCCATTCTATCCAACCCTGTCCATACCGATCCCATTCTATCCAATTATATCCAACCCCGTCCATTCTATCCCATTATACCCAACCCTGTCCATTCTATCCCATTATATCCAACCCCGTCCATTCTATCCCATTCTATCAAACCCTGTCAATACCAATCCCATTCTATCCAACCCTGTCCATTCTATCCCATTCTATCCAACTCTGTCCATTCTATCCAACCCTGTCCATACCGATCCCATTCTATCCAACCCTGTCCATACCAATCCCATTCTATCCAACCCTGTCCATCACGATCCCATTCTATCCAACCATGTCCATACCGATCCCATTCTATCCAACCCTGTCCATTCTATCCAATCCTGTCCATTCTATCCCATTCTATCCAACCCTGTCCATACCGGTCCCATTCTATCCAACCCTGTCCATTCTATCCCATTCTATCCAACCCTGTCCATTCTATCCAACCCTGTCAATACCAATCCCATTCTATCCAACCCTGTCCATTCTATCCCATTATATCCAACCCCGTCCATTCTATCCCATTCTATCCAACCCTGTCAATTCCAATCCCATTCTATCCAACCCTGTCCATTCTATCCCATTCTATCCAAACATGTCCATACCGGTCCCATTCTATCCAACCCTGTCAATCCTATCCCATTCTATCCAACCCTGTCCATACCGATCCCATTCTATCCAACCCTGTCAATCCTATCCCATTCTATCCAACCCTGTCCATACCGATCCCATTCTATCCAACCCTGTCCATACCGATCCCATTCTATCCAACCCTGTCCATCCCGATCCCATTCTATCCAACCCTGTCCATACCAATCCCTAACACACCGACAGAGCAATATGATACATACAGACGAGAAAGATTGGGTTGGGGATGGTGTGGAAGTCAGGTAAATAAAGCCACTTGATGACATTGGAGTCCATTGCAGAGTTAGGGAACCTCCATGGGTAGTCTGAAGGGATAGAGAGCAACAACAACAATATCAATGGCCAAATCATCAACACAGAAAATCCCATACATTTCATAATGAAGCTCAATTTAAACAAGCACATAATACATGTAAACTGGATAAAGCATAAGACATACACATAATAATTATACCAATTATAAGAAGAAGAAGATTAACTATTTGTATATACAAGCCTAGTGGTTAGAGTGTTTGACTAGTAACCAGAAGTTTGCAAGTTCAAACCCCCGTGCTGACAAGGTACAAATCTGTCGTCCTGCCCCTGAACAGGCAGTTAACCCACTGTTCCTTGGCCGTCATTGAAAATAAGAATTTGTTCTTAACTGACTTGCCTAGTTAAATAAAGGTAAAATAAAAAACGTAATAATAAAACAAGTACTAACCAAGAAACAAAGACAGCTGGAAGGAGAATATATATATTTTTTTTATCATACATTAAACGCCTCTTTATTAAAGTGTGTCTTCAGCAGGCACTGAATCTGGTTGTACTCTGGCAGACCATTCCACAGTATAGGACCCTAATGACAAATTCCCAGTCTCCTTTAGTTTTCAACCTTGACTTTGGAACGGACAACAGTACCCTGCCAGAGGATTCAGAGCATCCTGGCTCGTAGTAGAGATAAAAGATCTGAGATATAGGATATGGCAGAATCAAGCCTTAAACGTGATTCATAACATTTTAAAATGTACCTAAAAGTGACTAGAAGTCAGTGTAGAGAAGCTAGAATAGGTGTGGTATGTTTACATTTCCTGGTTCCTGTTAAAAGCCGAGCTGCAGCGTTTTGAACTGACTGTAGGCGATGGAGGGATTTCTGACTAAGACGACGATACAAAGAGGTACAGTCATCTAGGCGTGAGGAAATAAAAGCCTGTATAACTTTCTCCAGATCAGTGACTGGAATAAAATACTTGACTTTAGCTGTATTTCTTGGATGATAAAAGCAGGACTGGACAACCTTCTTTACATGCAGCTCCAGGTTTAAGGTCAGGGTCAAAGAAGACGCCAAGGTTTCTGGACTTTACATTGGTGGGAAAGGTTCTAAGGTTATCTACAATCTGACTCCCTTCAAGGTGAGGAACAAATACAACAACCTCGGGTTTCTTATCATTGAGCTGGAGAAAACTGTCAGACATCTAACATTTGATGTCAGCAAGACACTAGTGAAGGGTAGCTATGCTAGCTTGGTCACTGGTGAAGGGTAGCTATACTAGCTTGGTCACTGGTGAAGGGTAGCTACGCTAGCTTGGTCACTGGTGAAGGGTAGCTACGCTAGCTTGGTTAATGGGGAAGGGTACTTCCGCATAGCAGTGAAACTGAATGTTATGATTACAGATTATGGTCAAACATTTTGAGAATAACACAAATATTAATTTTCACAAAGTCTGCTGCCTCAGTTTGTATGATGGCAATTTGCATATACTCCAGAATGTTATAAGAGTGATCAGATTAATTGAAATTAACTGCAAAGTCCCTCTTTGCCATGCAAATGAACTGAATCCATCAAAAACATTTCCACTGCATTTCAGCCCTGCAACAAAAGGACCAGCTGACATTATGTCAGGGATTCTCTCGTTAACACAAGTGTGAGTGTTGACGAGGACAAGGCTGGAGATCACTCTGTCATGCTGATTGAGTTCGAATAACAGACCGGAAGCTTCAAAAGGAGGGTGGTGCTTGGAATCATTGTTCTTCCTCTGTCAACCATGGTACCTGCAAGGAAACACGTGCCGTCATCATTAATTTGCACAAAAAGGGCTTCACAGGCAAGGATATTGCTGCCAGTAAGATTACACCTAAATCAAACATTTATCGGATCATCAAGAACTTCAAGGAGAGCGGTTCACAACAGATTGTTGTGAAGAAGGCGTCATGGCGCCCAAGAAAGTTCAGCAAGCGCCAGGACCATCTCCTAAAGTTGATTCAGCTGCGGGATCGGGGCACCACCAGTACAGAGCTGCTCAGGAATGGCAGCAGGCAGGTGTGAGTGCATCTGCACGCACAGTGAGGCGAAGACTTTCGGAGGATGGCCTGGTGTCAAGAAGGGCAGCAAAGAAACCACTTCTCTCCAGGAAAAACATCAGGGACAGACTGATATTCTGCAAAAGGTACAGGGATTGGACTGCTGAGGACTGGGGTAAAGTCATTTTCTCTGATGAATCCCCTTTCTGATTGTTTGGGGCATCCGGAAAAAAGCTTGTCCGGAGAAGACAAGGTGAGGGCTACCATCAGTCCTGTGTCATGCCAACAGTAAAGCATCCTGAGACCATTCATGTGTGGGGTTTCTTCTCAGCTAAGGGAGTGGGCTCACTCACAGTTTTGCCTAAGAACACAGCCATGAATAAAGAATGGTACCAACACATCCTCCGAGAGCAACTTCTCCCAACCATCCAGGAACAGTTTGGTGACCAACAATGCCTTTTCCAGCATGATGGAGCACCTTGACATAAGGCAAAATTGATAACTAAGTGGCTCGGGGAACAAAACATCGATATTTTGGGTCCATGGCCAGGAAACTCCCCAGACCTTAATCCCATTGAGAACTTGTGGTCAATCCTCAAGAGGCGGGTGGACAAACAAAAACCCACAAATTCTGACAAACTCCAAACATTGATTACGCAAGAATGGGCTGCCATCAGTCAGGATGTGGCCCAGAAGACAGCATGCCAGGGTGGATTGCAGAGGTCTTGATAAAGAAGGGTCAACACTGCAAATATTGACTCTTTGCATCAACTTCATGTAATTGTCAATAAAAGCCTTTGACACTTATGAAATGCTTGTAATTATACTTCAGTATTCCATAGTAACATCTGACAAAAATATCTAAAGACACTGAAGCAGCAAACTTTGTGAAAATTAATATTTGTGTCATTCTCAAAACTTTTGGCCACGACTGTACAGGAAAAAAAGGATGGTGCCAGAATTGACCCCTGAGGGACACCATAGTGAATAGATTCTGGGGACGATACTGAACCACCCATGCCCATGAGAAACGTCTGCCACGTAGATACGAGCTGAACCGGTCGAGGGCAACGCCAGAGATTCCCACCCACCTCTCCAGCTGGTCAACAAAGAGGTTATGATCAATAAGTAATAAGATATTGATCTCAAATACAATTAAGCAGCTTTTTGCTATTATCACAAATAGAAACTCCACATAATCCAGAGGAAACCAGGTAAGGTTGTCCACTCTCGCTGCTTCTTCTGATTTGTAGTTCTTCTGGCACTGAGGTCCAGAAGAACTACAACAGACTTTTCAACAGCACCCGGTAACCAACAGAAGGTCCTTACTGAATTTCAAATCAAACAGTTTCCGTGAAGTGAGCGGAAGCCCGACTTTAATTTTCTAAATAATACAGACACGCACACACCCTTACCTTCACAGGCTGCAGGTGGTATCCCGATGCAGACAAAGTACTGCCAGGTTAGCAGACAGGCCAGGAAACAACAGTATTTAGGCCAGATCTCAGCTATAGCTTTCCTCCTACGTCTGTACATCACGGCTATCAGAGCGAAGGCATGCAGCACAGCATAGAAGTCCATACGCTGGCCAATCACATTCACCGTCAGTAGGAAGCATGTCTAGTGCGAGAGAGAGCGAGACAACGAGGGGGAGGGAGGGAGAGGGGAGACAGAGAAAGGAAAGAGAGAAAGTGTGGAAAAGAAAGAGAGTCAGAGAGAGAGAGAAAGAGAGACAGAGAGAGACAGAAAGAGAAAGAGAGAGAGAAAGAGACAGAGAGAGATTAGTGATTGTGACATGACATTGATGTCATTCTCAAATACATTAGCAGCGTTTTGTTTTTATTACAAATAGACAAGACACAACCCATGTGATCTCTCTGAATATAATGGTGTCTGCCTACCTCCAGCCCATGTGATCTCTCTGAATATAATGGTTTCTTCCTACCTCCAGGCCATGTGATCTCTCTGAATATAATGGTTTCTACCTACCTCCAGCCCATGTGATCTCTCTGAATATAATGGTTTCTGCCTACCTCCAGCCCATGTGATCTCTCTGAATATAATGGTTTCTGCCTACCTCCAGCCCATGTGAACTCTCTTAATATAATGGTGTCTACCTACCTCCAGGCCATGTGATCTCTCTGAATATAATGGTGTCTGCCTACCTCCAGCCCATGTGATCTCTCTTAATATAATGGTTTCTGCCTACCTCCAGGCCATGTGATCTCTCTGAATATAATGGTTTCTACCTACCTCCAGCCCATGTGATCTCTCTGAATATAATGGTGTCTACCTACCTCCAGCCCATGTGATCTCTCTGAATATAATGGTGTCTACCTACCTCCAGCCCATGTGATCTCTCTGAATATAATGGTGTCTACCTACCTCCAGCCCATGTGATCTCTCTGAATATAATGGTGTCTGCCTACCTCCAGGCCATGTGATCTCTCTGAATATAATGGTTTCTGCCTACCTCCAGCCCATGTGATCTCTCTGAATATAATGGTGTCTACCTACCTCCAGCCCATGTGATCTCTCTTAATATAATGGTTTCTGCCTACCTCCAGGCCATGTGATCTCTCTGAATATAATGGTTTCTACCTACCTCCAGCCCATGTGATCTCTCTGAATATAATGGTGTCTGCCTACCTCCAGGCCATGTGATCTCTCTGAATATAATGGTTTCTGCCTACCTCCAGCCCATGTGATCTCTCTGAATATAATGGTGTCTGCCTACCTCCAGGCCATGTGATCTCTCTGTAAATAATGGTGTCTGCCTACCTCCAGCCCATGTGATCTCTCTGAATATAATGGTGTCTGCCTACCTCCAGGCCATGTGATCTCTCTGAATATAATGGTTTCTGCCTACCTCCAGCCCATGTGATCTCTCTGAATATAATGGTTTCTACCTACCTCCAGCCCATGTAATCTCTCTGAATATAATGGTTTCTACCTACCTCCAGCCCATGTGATCTCTCTGAATATAATGGTTTCTGCCTACCTCCAGCCCATGTGATCTCTCTGAATATAATGGTTTCTACCTACCTCCAGCCCATGTGATCTCTCTGAATATAATGGTTTCTGCCTACCTCCAGGCCATGTGATCTCTCTGAATATAATGGTTTCTGCCTACCCCCAGCCCATGTGAACTCTCTTAATATAATGGTGTCTACCTAACTCCAGGCCATGTGATCTCTCTGAATATAATGGTTTCTGCCTACCTCCAGCCCATGTGAACTCTCTTAATATAATGGTGTCTACCTACCTCCAGGCCATGTGATCTCTCTGAATATAATGGTGTCTGCCTACCTCCAGCCCATGTGATCTCTCTTAATATAATGGTTTCTGCCTACCTCCAGGCCATGTGATCTCTCTGAATATAATGGTTTCTACCTACCTCCAGCCCATGTGATCTCTCTGAATATAATGGTGTCTGCCTACCTCCAGCCCATGTGATCTCTCTGAATATAATGGTTTCTGCCTACCTCCAGCCCAAACTTGTAGAAGAAGTAGTTGATGAAGTACTTGGCACAGTTGACGATGCCGTTGTCGAGGTGTTGCCGCGTGATGTCATGGAAGATGATGCGAGCGGCGGGCGTGGTGAGCTTGTTCCTCAGCCTGTAGTACTGCTGGTGACGGTAGATGGTCACCTCAAACGCCAGCATGGCCAACATCAGCAGGTTGTTCTGGGTGAGGAGATGAGAGGAGAGGAGAGGAGAGGAGAGGAGAGGAGAGGAGAGGAGAGGAGAGGAGAGGAGAGGAGAGGAGAGGAGAGGAGAGGAGAGGAGAGGAGAGGAGAGGAGAGGAGAGGAGAGGAGATAACCCTGACTCAGTTTATAGAGGTAGATGTTCAGTATAGCCCTGACTCAGTTCATAGAGGTAGGTGTTCAGTATAGCCCTGACTCAGTTCATAGAGGTAGATGTTATAACCCTGACTCAGTTTATAGAGGTAGATGTTATAACCCTGACTCAGTTTATAGAGGTAGATGTTCAGTATAGCCCTGACTCATTTCATAGAGGTAGATGTTATAACCCTGACTCAGTTTATAGAGGTAGATGTTCAGTATAACCCTGACTCAGTTTATGGAGGTAGATGTTATAACCCTGACTCAGTTCATAGAGGTAGATGTTCAGTATAACCCTGACTCAGTTTATAGAGGTAGATGTTATAACCCTGACTCAGTTTATAGAGGTAGATGTTCAGTATAAACCTGACTCAGTTTATAGAGGTAGATGTTATAACCCTGACTCAGTTCATAGAGGTAGATGTTATAATCCTGACTCAGTTTATAGAGGTAGATGTTCAGTATAACCCTGACTCAGTTCATAGAGGTAGATGTTCAGTATAACCCTGACTCAGTTCATAGAGGTAGATGTTATAACCCTGACTCAGTTCATAGAGGTAGATGTTCAGTATAAACCTGACTCAGTTCATAGAGGTAGATGTTCAGTATAAACCTGACTCAGTTTATAGAGGTAGATGTTATAACCCTGACTCAGTTCATAGAGGTAGATGTTCAGTATAAACCTGACTCAGCTCATAGAGGTAGATGTTCAGTATAAACCTGACTCAGTTTATAGAGGTAGATGTTATAACCCTGACTTAGTTCATAGAGGTAGATGTTCAGTATAAACCTGACTCAGTTTATAGAGGTAGATGTTCAGTATAACCCTGACTCAGTTCATGGAGGTAGATGTTCAGTATAACCCTGACTCAGTTCATAGAGGTAGATGTTATAACCCTGACTCAGTTCATAGAGGTAGATGTTATAACCCTGACTCAGTTCATAGAGGTAGATGTTATAACCCTGACTCAGTTCATAGAGGTAGATGTTATAACCCTGACTCAGTTCATAGAGGTAGATGTTCAGTATAAACCTGATTCAGTTCATAGAGGTAGATGTTCAGTATAAACCTGACTCAGTTCATAGAGGTAGATGTTATAACCCTGACTCAGTTCATAGAGGTAGATGTTATAACCCTGACTCAGTTCATAGAGGTAGATGTTATAACCCTGACTCAGTTCATAGAGGTAGATGTTATAACCCTGACTCAGTTCATAGAGGTAGATGTTCAGTATAAACCTGATTCAGTTCATAGAGGTAGATGTTCAGTATAAACCTGACTCAGTTCATAGAGGTAGACGTTATAACCCTGACTCAGTTCATAGAGGTAGATGTTCAGTATAAACCTGACTCAGTTCATAGAGGTAGACGTTATAACCCTGACTCAGTTCGTAGAGGTAGATGTTCAGTATAAACCCGAGTCAGGCTGGTCCTTCCGGACAGATAACGAAAGTTTGTCTCTCCCAACATCCTGGATTCCGAGATTTATCAAAGTCAGATGTCGGGAAAAACTGAGTGTATGAGTTTTCTATCTTGTTTGATAACTCTTTTCTTTGTTTGCATGTCCGATGCTATATTATATGAATATCTTCATATAGAGATAAATAGACATTAGCTCACCCTGAGGTTCTCCAGTAGAGGGTTGAACTTGTTGAGACCGACCCAGTTGGAAGGGTCTACTGGCTCCTTGTACAGCAGAGAGTCTTTCATCTCTTCTCTCTGTTTCTCTGTGTAGTTCATTGGCTGGGGAGGAAGAGGAGTCAGAACCGGAGTCAGAACCGGAGTTAGAACCGGAGTCAGAACCGGAGTTAGAACCGGAGTCAGAACCGGAGTCAGAACCGGAGTCAGAACCGGAGTCAGAACCGGAGTCAGAACCGGAGTTAGAACTGGAGTCAGAACCGGAGTTAGAACCGGAGTTAGAACCGATGTCAGAACCGGAGTCAGAACCGGAGTCAGAACCGGAGTCAGAACCGGAGTCAGTCATACGTATGGTTACAGCCTTCTTGGTATCTATTTCCATAAGAGTGAATAAGTATGTTTAGATTTAAATACGTATGTTTAGATTTAAATAAGTATGTTTAGATTTAAATAAGTATGTTTAGATTTAAATACATATGTTTAGATTTAAATAAGTATGTTTAGATTTTTAAAAGTATGTTTAAATATCTTTGAGTCTTTTGCTCGGGGACCTGAATTGAGAAACTCTACTTTTAGTACCTGAGACAGGTAAGACACTGAAACCAATCAATCAATTGACCACACCCACCAATCCACCACACCCACCAATCCACCAACCAACCAATCAACAACCCACCAACCAACCAACCAATCCACCAACCAACCAACAACGAACAACCCACCAATCCACCCACCAACCAATCCACCAACCAACCAACAACGAACAACCCACCAATCCACCCACCCACCAATCCACCAACCAACCAAAAATCCACCTACCAATCCACCAATCCACCAACCAACCCACCCACCAACCCACCAACCAATCCACCAATCAACCCACCAACCAACCAACCAATCCACCAACCAACCAACAACCCACCAATCCACCAACCAACATACCAACCAATCCGCCAACCAACCAATCCACCTACCAATCCACCAACCAACCAATCCACCAACCAACCAACCAATCCACCCACCAATCTACCAACCAACCAAACAACCAATCCACCCACCAATCCACCAACCAACCAACCAACAACCCACCAATCCAACAACCAATCCACCAACCAAACAACCAATCCACCCACCAATCCACCAACCAACAACCCACCAATCCACCCACCAATCCAGCAACCAACCAAACCACCCACCAAAGCACCAACCAACCAACCATTCAACCTACCAAAGCACCAACCAACCAACCATTCAACCCACCAATTCACCCACCAACCAACAACCAACCAATCCACCAACCAACCACCAACCCTCCAATCCACCAACCAACCAACCGACAACCCACCAATCCACCGACCCACCCACCAACCAACCAACCAATCCACCAACCAACCAACAACGAACAACCCACCAATCCACCCACCAACCAATCCACCAACCAACCAACAACGAACAACCCACCAATCCACCCACCCACCAATCCACCAACCAACCAAAAATCCACCTACCAATCCACCAATCCACCAACCAACCCACCCACCAACCCACCAACCAATCCACCAATCAACCCACCAACCAACCAACCAATCCACCAACCAACCAACAACCCACCAATCCACCAACCAACATACCAACCAATCCGCCAACCAACCAATCCACCTACCAATCCACCAACCAACCAATCCACCAACCAACCAACCAATCCACCCACCAATCTACCAACCAACCAACCAACCAATCCACCAACCAACCAACCAACAACCCACCAATCCAACAACCAATCCACCAACCAAACAACCAATCCACCCACCAATCCACCAACCAACAACCCACCAATCCACCCACCAATCCAGCAACCAACCAAACCACCCACCAAAGCACCAACCAACCAACCATTCAACCTACCAAAGCACCAACCAACCAACCATTCAACCCACCAATTCACCCACCAACCAACAACCAACCAATCCACCAACCAACCACCAACCCTCCAATCCACCAACCAACCAACCAACCAACCCACTCACTCACCCACCGACCCACCCACTAACCCACCCACTGACCCACCCACCCACCAACCCACCCACTCACTCACCCACCGACCCACCGACCAACCCACCCATCCACCGACCGACCGACCCACCGGCCAACCCACCCACCGACCTACTGACCCACCGACCCACCGGCCAACCCACCCACCGACCCACCAACCCACCCTACTCACCATGGAGCAGTTCTTGGAGTAAGAGGCAGGTTGTATAGATTCCAGCTGGTACGACATCTTACAGACGATGATAACACAGGTCCAGACTGTACAGATACTGGAGGCCAGGGGTCTGAACTGACTGAAGGGTAGAGCGAAGGCCCAGCACGCCAGGAACACGTAGTTAAACAAGGACACCTGCCAGAGAGGAGAAACAGTTAGAGCGAAGGCCCAGCACGCCAGGAACACGTAGTTGAACAAGGACACCTGCCAGAGACATAACACATCAACCTCCAGGATTACCTAGGCTTCAGCTCAGTGAGCGAACACAGTCTTGTGACATGCAGGAAATGTCACTTTTTAACACTTGACTGTATGTTGCTCCAATAGGCCAGGTTTTCCTCGGGAAACAAACAATAGTTTCTCATCTACAGGGACTTCTGGGTTAAATAAAGGATAAATGAATCAACAAAATAGTGACAGTGTTACCTCCTTGACAGAGACCAGTATGATGCACGAGGAGACGATCTTGACGATGTGCATCTCTAGGAGCCACCAGATGAAGAGCTGAAGCTTGTGGAAATATTCCAGGAACGTGAGGAACAGCACAGTCAGACGCTCCACCACCAGGGGCCACTTATTCTTTAGGTCTGACAGGAACAGGACGAGACAGGAAGCAGTCAGTCAGCCAGTCAGTCAGTCAGACGGTCCACCACCAGGGGCCACTTATTCTTTAGGTCTGACAGGAACAGGACGAGACAGGAAGCAGTCAGTCAGCCAGTCAGTCAGTCAGACGGTCCACCACCAGGGGCCACTTATTCTTTAGGTCTGACAGGAACAGGACGAGACAGGAAGCAATCAGTCAGTCAGTCAGTCAGTCAGACAGTCCACCACCAGGGGCCACTTATTATTTAGGTCTGACAGGAACAGGACGAGACAGGAAGCAATCAGTCAGTCAGTCAGTCAGACGGTCCACCACCAGGGGCCACTTATTCTTTAGGTCTGACAGGAACAGGACGAGACAGGAAGCAGTCAGTCAGCCAGTCAGTCAGTCAGTCAGACGGTCCACCACCAGGGGCCACTTATTCTTTAGGTCTGACAGGAACAGGACGAGACAGGAAGCAATCAGTCAGTCAGCCAGTCAGTCAGTCAGACGGTCCACCACCAGGGGCCACTTATTCTTTAGGTCTGACAGGAACAGGACGAGACAGGAAGCAATCAGTCAGTCAGCCAGTCAGTCAGACAGTCCACCACCAGGGGCCACTTATTATTTAGGTCTGACAGGAACAGGACGAGACAGGAAGCAATCAGTCAGTCAGTCAGTCAGTCAGACGGTCCACCACCAGGGGCCACTTATTCTTTAGGTCTGACAGGAACAGGACGAGACAGGAAGCAATCAGTCAGTCAGCCAGTCAGTCAGTCAGACGGTCCACCACCAGGGGCCACTTATTCTTTAGGTCTGACAGGAACAGGATGAGACAGGAAGCAATCAGTCAGCCAGTCAGTCAGTCAGTCAGTCAGCCAGTCAGTCAGTCAGACGGTCCACCACCAGGGGCCACTTATTCTTTAGGTCTGACAGGAACAGGACGAGACAGGAAGCAGTCAGTCAGTCAGTCAGTCAGTCAGTCAGACGGTCCACCACCAGGGGCCACTTATTCTTTAGGTCTGACAGGAACAGGACGAGACAGGAAGCAATCAGTCAGTCAGTCAGTCAGTCTGACAGTCCACCACCAGGGGCCACTTATTCTTTAGGTCTGACAGGAACAGGACGAGACAGGAAGCAATCAGTCAGTCAGTCAGTCAGTCAGACGGTCCACCACCAGGGGCCACTTATTCTTTAGGTCTGACAGGAACAGGACGAGACAGGAAGCAATCAGTCAGCCAGTCAGTCAGTCAGACAGTCCACCACCAGGGGCCACTTATTATTTAGGTCTGACAGGAACAGGACGAGACAGGAAGCAATCAGTCAGCCAGTCAGTCAGTCAACCAATCAGTCAGCCAGTCAGCCAATAGTCAGCCAGTCAGTCAGTCAGTCAATCAAATCAAATTCAAATCAAATGTATTTATAAAGCCTACATCAGCTCATATCTCAAAGTGCTGTACAGAAACCCAGCCTAAAACCCCAAACAGCAAGCAATGCAGGTGTAGAAGCACGGTGGCTAGAAAAAACTCACTAGAAAGGCCAGAACCTAGGAAGAAACCTAGAGAGGAACCTGGCTATGAGGGGTGGCCAGTCCTCTTCTGGCTGTGCCGGGTGGAGATTATAACAGAACATGGCCAAGATGTTCAAATGTTCATAAATGACCAGCATGGTCAAATAATAATAATCACAGTGGTTGTCGAGGGTGCATCAGGTCAGCACCTCAGGAGTAAATGTCAGTTGGCTTTTCATAGCCGGTCATTCAGAGTATCTCTACCGCTCCTGCTGTCTCTAGAGAGTTGAAAACAGCAGGTCTGGGTTCCATAGCCGATCATTCAGAGTATCTCCACCTCTCCTGCTGTCTCTAGAGAGTTGAAAACAGCAGGTCTGGGACAGGTAGCACATCCGGTGAACAGGTCTGGTTCCATAGCCGCAGGCAGAACAGTTGAAACAATCTGCCCATCAGTCAGCCAGTCAGCCAGCCAGCCAGTCAGCCAACCATCAGCCAGTCAGTCAATCAATCAGTCGGCCAGCCAGCTGGCCAGTCAGTCAGCCCGTCCGCCAAACAGTCAGTCAGTCCAGTCCAGGCGCCCATGTTTATATATTGAACAGAACATAGTGGCGCTGTCTCCAAATACACCTAATCCATTATAGTAAAGGCTGAAGGCTAATCAGAAATGACCCCATATTCCCCCATATAGCAGACTACATTTGGCAAGAACTGTAACATCTGGTCAAAATGTATGGCATGAGAAAGAACATGTTCTGTGTACCTGAGGTACTCTATATTCTATGTTCTATGTTCTGTGTTCCTGAGGTACTCTATATTCTATGTTCTATGTTCTGTGTTCCTGAGGTACTCTATATTCTATGTTCTATGTTCTGTGTTCCTGAGGTACTCTATATTCTATGTTCTATGTTCTGTGTTCCTGAGGTACTCTATATTCTATGTTCTATGTTCTGTGTACCTGAGGTAGTCTATATTCTATGTTCTATGTTCTGTGTACATGAGGTAGTCTGTTCTATATTCTATGTTCTATGTTCTGTGTTCCTGAGGTAGTGTGTTCTGTATACCTGAGGTAGTGTGTTCTGTATACCTGAGGTAGTGTGTTCTGTGGAGGGCTCTGGCTCTGTTCCCACACTACAGTCGCCACTCTTCCCCTGAGGTAGTGTGTTCTGTATACCTGAGGTAGTGTGTTCTGTATACCTGAGGTAGTGTGTTCTGTATACCTGAGGTAGTGTGTTCTGTATACCTGAGGTAGTGTGTTCTGTGGACGGCTCTGGCTCAGTTCCCACACTACAGTCGCCACTCTTCCCCTGAGGTAGTGTGTTCTGTATACCTGAGGTAGTGTGTTCTGTATACCTGAGGTAGTGTGTTCTGTGGAGGGCTCTGGCTCAGTTCCCACACTACAGTCGCCACTCTTCCCCTGAGGCAGTGTGTTCTGTATACCTGAGGTAGTGTGTTCTGTATACCTGAGGTAGTGTGCTCTGTATACCTGAGGTAGTGTGTTCTGTGGAGGGCTCTGGCTCAGTTCCCACACTACAGTCGCCACTCTTCCCCGGCCCTGAACTGGATCTGGACTCAAAAGACTTGTTGAACGACCGACATGGGTCTATAGACTGCGAGAGTCCTCCTTTCTGCTTCATCCCTCCATTCTTCTCCTTCATCGGGTTTCTCTCCTCTTCCTCCTCCCGTATCACTCCTTCTCCAGAATAGAGCATGGTGATGTCAGCCAGGCTTCCATCCTGGTGTACCAATCTGGGGCGGGAGACGGTGTTTAGATTCACAACAACACACGACACACACACACACGCAGTATCAAGCAGATGTTAGGATGGGAGTAACAGCCATGTGTATATGGCCACTAACAGCAGAGCAGAATTAAACAGCATCGTGTTCCATATAAAGCAATAAGCACATTCCTGGCATACTTCAAAATAAAAGTCCGTATTACACTCTGGCTTACTTCAAAAATAAAAGTCAGTTTTACACTCTGGCATACTTCAAAATAAAAGTCAGTTTTACACTCTGGCATACTTCAAAATAAAAGTCAGTTTTACACTCTGGCATACTTCAAAATAAAAGTCAGTTTTACACTCTGGCATACTTCAAAATAAAAGTAAGTTTTACACTCTGGCATACTTCAAAATAAAAGTCAGTTTTACACTCTGGCATACTTCAAAATAAAAGTCAGTTTTACACTCTGGCATACTTCAAAATAAAAGTCAGTTTTACACTCTGGCATACTTCAAAATAAAAGTCAGTTTTACACTCTGGCATACTTCAGTTTCTTCTTCTCTCAATATAGATCAATGGTAATAGGAGAGAAGAGAGGGAGACACCTGGGCTGCACATGAAATGGCACCCTACCCCTATAGACCCTGGTCTAAAGTAGTGCACTACCCCTAAGGGCCCTGGTCTAAAGTAGTGCACTACCCGTATGGGCCCTGGTCTATTGTAGTGCACTACCTTATGGGCCCTGGTCTATTGTAGTGCACTACCCCTATGGGCCCTGGTCTATTGTAGTGTACTACCCTATGGGCCCTGGTCTATTGTAGTGCACTACCCCTATGGGCCCTTTTCTATTGTAGTGCACTACCCCTATGGGCCCTGGTCTATTGTAGTGCACTACCCTATGGGCCCTGGTCCATTGTAGTGCACTACCCCTATGGGCCCTGGTCTATTGTAGTGCACTACCCTATGGGCCCTGGTCTATTGTAGTGCACTACCCTATGGGCCCTGGTCCATTGTAGTGCACTACCCCTATGGGCCCTGGTCTATTGTAGTGCACTACCCTATGGGCCCTGGTCTATTGTAGTGCACTACCCTATGGGCCCTGGTCTATTGTAGTGCACTACCCCTATGGGCCCTGGTCTATTGTAGTGCACTACCCTATGGGCCCTGGTCTACTGTAGTGCACTACCCCTATGGGCCCTGGTCTATTGTAGTGCACTACCCCTATGGGCCCTGGTCTATTGTAGTGTACTACCCTATGGGCCCTGGTCTATTGTAGTGCACTACCCCTATGGGCCCTTTTCTATTGTAGTGCACTACCCTATGGGCCCTGGTCTATTGTAGTGTACTACCCTATGGGCCCTGGTCTATTGTAGTGCACTACCCCTATGGGCCCTGGTCTATTGTAGTGCACTATGGGCCCCTATGGGCCCTGGTCTATTGTAGTGCACTACCCTATGGGCCCTGGTCCATTGTAGTGCACTACCCCTATGGGCCCTGGTCTATTGTAGTGCACTACCCTATGGGCCCTGGTCTATTGTAGTGCACTACCCGATGGGCCCGGGTCCATTGTAGTGCACTACCCCTATGGGCCCTGGTCTATTGTAGTGCACTACCCTATACTGTAGTGCCCTGGTCTATTGTAGTGCACTACCCCTATGGGCCCTGGTCTATTGTAGTGTACTACCCTATGGGCCCTGGTCTATTGTAGTGCACTACCCTATGGGCCCTGGTCTATTGTAGTGCACTACCCCTATGGGCCCTTTTCTATTGTAGTGCACTACCCTATGGGCCCTGGTCTATTGTAGTGCACTACCCCTATGGGCCCTTTTCTATTGTAGTGCACTACCCTATGGGCCCTGGTCTATTGTAGTGCACTACCCCTATGGGCCCTTTTCTATTGTAGTGCACTACCCCTATGGGCCCTGGTCTATTGTAGTGCACTACCCTATGGGCCCTGGTCTATTGTAGTGTACTACCCTATGGGACCTGGTCTATTGTAGTGCACTACCCCTATGGGCCCTGGTCTATTGTAGTGCACTACCCTATGGGCCCTGGTCTATTGTAGTGCACTACCCCTATGGGCCCTGGTCTATTGTAGTGCACTACCCTATGGGCCCTGGTCTATTGTAGTGCACTACCCCTATGGGTCGTGGTCTATTGTAGTGCACTACCCCTATGGGCCCTGGTCTATTGTAGTGCACTACCCTATGGGCCCTGGTCTAAAGCAGTGCACTAATATAGTATAGAGTATAGGGAGCCACTTGGGAAGCAACTCTAAACAGAATATCTCCCTCAGTCTCAGGCAATGTGTCATAGGATCGGAGGTTAGAGGTCAGGGTTGGCTTGCAGGTCAGGGCAAGCATTTAATTTATCATTGGAGATTCAGACTTACTTGCTCTGTGGAGGAAAACATGTTTCCTTGATGCTGCTCAGATAACAACAATGTTACAGAGAGAGAACGATAAACACAGGAAGGAGAGAGAGAGAGAGAGAGAGAGAGAGAGAGAGAGAGAGAGAGACAGAGAGAGAGAGAGAGAGAACGATAAACACAGGAAGGAGAGAGAGAGAGAGAGAGAGAGAGAGAGAGAGAGAGAGAGAGAGAGAGAGAGAGAGAGAGAGAGAGAGAGAGAGAGAGAGAGAGAGAGAGAGAGAGAGAGAGAGAGAAAGAAAGAGAGAGAGAGAGACAGAGAGAGAGAAAGCAAAGAGATTGTCAACAAACAGTTGATTGACAGACACAGTATAGGTCACAGATCATTAGGTTGGTGCTAACATGCTACTACAGGCCACAGAAGACCAGGGAAAAAGTTTCAAGGAAAGGATTTGTTTTTTGAAGAGGAACGTGCTACAAGGGAAGGGAAGGGCGCGTTTTGGAGTGTTTTAATACTAATTTTCAGGAGAGTAGAAAAGAAAGTATGAGGCAAGGCTTTCAGACAATAACAGACTGCAAAAGTGACGCAGAACTCCCAAACGAGCTAAATGCCTTTTATGCTCGATTCGTGGAATATAACACTGTGCCTTGCGTGAGGGCTCCTGTTTTCCGGATGACTGTTATCTCACTCTCCATGACCGATGTGAGAAAAACAGGTTAACAATCATAAGGCCAGAATACCAGGGAGCTTTGCGGTCAAAGGGTGGTGCAGTTGCCATACCAAGCGGTGATGCAGCCAGTCAAGATGCTCTCGACGGTGCAGCTGGAGAACTTGCTTGGAGGTTAACAGTGTTTTTTCAGGTAGTTTAGGTTGGCTTGGAGGTTAACAGTGGTTTTTCAGGTAGAGTAGGTTGGCTTGGAGGTTAACAGTGGTTTTTCAGGTAGAGTAGGTTGGCTTGGAGGTTAACAGTGGTTTTTCAGGTAGAGTAGGTTGGCTTGGAGGTTAACAGTGGTTTTTCAGGTAGAGTAGGTTGGCTTGGAGGTTAACAGTGGTTTTGTGTGTACCAACAGGGCTTTAGGACAGGGCTGTGGGACAGGGCATAGGACCAAACCGTTTCAGAGGGAAGGTAGGTACCAGGGCAGGGAAAGACAGGGCTGTAGTACAGGGCTGTGGGACAGGGCTGTGGGACAGGGCTGTAGTACAGGGCTGTGGGACAGGGCTGTAGGACAGGGCTGTGGGACAGGGCTGTAGGACCAAAATGTTTCAGAGGGAAGGTAGGTACCAGGGCAGGGAAAGACAGGGCTGTAGTACAGGGCTGTGAGACAGGGCTGTAGGACAGAGCTGTAGGACCAAACCGTTTCAGAGGGAAGGTAGGTACCAGGGCAGGGAAAGACAGGGCTGTAGTACAGGGCTGTAGTACAGGGCTGTGGGACAGGGCTGTAGGACAGGGCTATTCAGATACTAGGGGGCTGAAGGTACAGAGGATGAGAGAAGAAGAGATGATGGAGAGGAGAAGTTGACTGAGGAAGAGGAAGGTAAATCAAACTAATAGTGGGGATGAGGATGGAGGGAGGGAACGTGGGAGGGAGGGAAGGATGATGGAGGGAGGGAGGGAACGTGGGAGGGAGGGACGTGGGAGGGAGGGAAGGATGATGGAGGGAGGGAAGGTGGGAGGGTGAGGGGTGGTGGAGGGAGAGAAGGAACGTGGGAGGGAGAGAAAGATGATGGAGGGAGGGAGGGAACGTGGGAGGGAGGGATGATTGAGGGAGGGGAAATGGGAGGGAGAGAGGGATGATGGAGGGAGAGAGGGGTGATGGGAGGGCGAGAGGGATGATGGAGGGAGGGATGGAATGTGGGAGGGAGGGATGATGGAGGGAGGGAACATGGGAGGGAGAGAAGGATGATGGAGGGAGGGAGGGAACGTGGGAGGGAGGGATGATTGAGGGGGGGAACATGGGAGGGAGAGAAGGATGATGGAGGGAGGGATGGAATGTGGGAGGGAGGGATGATGGAGGGAGGGAACATGGGAGGGAGAGAAGGATGATGGAGGGAGAGAGGGATGATGGAGGGAGAGAACATGGGAGGGAGAGAGGGATGATGGAGGGAGAGAGGGATGATGGGAGGGCGAGAGGGATGATGGAGGGAGGGATGGAATGTGGGAGGGAAGGAACATGGGAGGGAGAGAAGGATGATGGAGGGAGGGAGGGAACGTGGGAGGGAGGGATGATTGAGGGGGGGAACATGGGAGGGAAAGAAGGATGATGGAGGGAGGGAGGGAACGTGGGAGGGAGGGATGATTGAGGGAGGGAACATGGGAGGGAGAGAAGGGTGATGGAGGGAGGGAAGGAGGGAATGTGGGAGCGAGGGAGGGACATGTGAGGGAGGGAACAGAAAGCAGGCAGTTACCCACCTATTCACGATCAGATACACACGGCCATTGACTTTAGCATTACTGTATGAGGAGAGGTAGGAATGGAGAGATGACCGAGGAGGAGGAGAGATGACCGAGGAGGAGGAGAGATGACCGAGGAGGAGGAGAGATGACCGAGGATGAGGAGAGATGACCGAGGAGGAGGAGAGATGACCGAGGAGGAGGAGAGATGACAGATGGCAGTAGATTAGAAAGACAAGGGAAGCAGAAAAAAGGGCAGATGATAATCAAGTAGGAAATGGATGAGAAACCAATAGACCACCACACAGACCACCACACAGACCACCACACAGACCACCACACAGACCACCACACAGACCACTACACAGACCACCACACAGACCACAACACAGACCACCACACAGACCACTACACAGACCACCACACAGACTAACACCACACAGACTGCCACACAGACTACCACTACACAGACAACCACACAGACCACCACTACACAGACCACCACTACACAGACTACCACTACACAGACTACCACACAGACTACCACGACAGAGACCACCACTAAACAGACCACCATGACACAGACCACCACTACACAGACCACTACACAGACCACCACTACACACACCACTACACAGACCACCACTACACAGACTACCACACAGACTACCACTACACAGACTACCACACAGACCACCACACAGACTACTACCAAGACCACTACACAGACTACCACACAGACCACTACACAGACTACTACACAGACCACTGCACAGACCACTACACAGACCACTACACAGACTACCACTACACAGACCACCACTACACAGACCACCACTACACAGACTACTACACAGACCACCACCACACAGACCAAAACACAGACCACCACACAGACTACTAGACAGACCAAAACTACACAGACCACTACACAGACCACCACTACACAGACTACTACACAGACCACCACCACACAGACCACAACACAGACCACCACACAGACTACTAGACAGACCAAAACTACACAGACCACTACACAGACCACCACACAGACCACCACCACACAGACCACAACACAGACCACCACACAGACTACTAGACAGACCAAAACTACACAGACCACTACACAGACCACCACTACACAGACCACTACACAGAACACTACACAGACCACCACTACACAGACCCCCACACAGACCACTACACAGACCACCACACAGACCTACACAGACCACTACAGTTTCATCATTTCTCTGTGAAATAACCCCCTAAATGAGGTAGTTATAATGACAGCATGATATCAGAAACACAGACCACCCAGTTAATCCCAGGACATAAACATGTCAAAATTAGTTAAACCATTTCTGGGCTCAGAGCCAGTCACCCAGCTCACCTTTAGATTCTGCCACAAACTCATGTTAGCACCCCAAACTAATGCCCAGGCTTTAGCTCAGTGGGTTAACCTAGTCTATAGCAGTATCAGGGTTCAACCCCCAGTCAGCTCATCTGTAGATGGTGCTGAAACTCATGTTAGCTCCCCAAACTAATGCCTAGGCTTTAGCTCAGTGGGCTAACGTAACACATGGTTCAAAGCCCCTGGTCTGTCACTCAGTCTCACCTGTAGATGGTGCTGAGACTCATGTTATCTCCCTGTATTGACAACTAGTCCTAAACTTTAGCTCAGTGGGCTAACACAGTCAGTCACTCAGTCTCACCTGTAGATGGTGATGTCCTGTTTTTGGGACACATCCTTCAGGTCCGTGAGCAGCAGGAAGTGGTCGTGGAAGTAGTGAAGGTGAAGGATACACACCAGGAGGAAGGAGGTGGGGATGAAGATACGTGTGAAGAGCATCGCTACGGAGAACTGTTCTAGCCCCAGGTCCTTCAGTCTGGAGAGAGAGGAGGGGAGAGACAGAGACCATACCATACATCACATCTCAACCCCAGGTCCTTCAGTCTGGAGACAGACCACACCACATCTCAACCCCAGGTCCTTCAGTCTGGAGACAGACCACACCATATCTCAACCCCAGGTCCTTCAGTCTGGAGACAGACCACACCATATCGCTACCCCAGGTCCTTCAGTCTGGAGAGAGAGGAGGGGAGAGACAGAGACCAAACCATACATCATATCTCAACCCCAGGTCCTTCAGCCAGGAGACAGACCACACCAAATCTCAACCCCAGGTCCTTCAGCCAGGAGACAGACCACACCCTATCTCAACCCCAGGTCCTTCAGCCAGGAGACAGACCACACCATATCTCAACCCCAGGTCCTTCAGCCAGGAGACAGACCACATCATATCTCAACCCCAGGTCCTTCAGCCAGGAGACAGACCACATCATATCTCAACCTCAGGTCCTTCAGTCAGGAGACAGACCACACCATATCTCAACCCCAGGTCCTTCAGTCTGGAGACAGACCACATCATATCTCAACCCCAGGTCCTTCAGTCTGGAGACAGACCACAATCATATCTCAACCTCAGGTCCTTCAGCCAGGAGACAGACCACACCATATCTCAACCCCAGGTCCTTCAGCCAGGAGACAGACCACACCATATCTCAACCCCAGGTCCTTCAGCCAGGAAACAGACCACATATTATCTCAACCCCAGGTCCTTCAGTCTGGAGACAGACCACATCATATCTCAACCCCAGGTCCTTCAGTCTGGAGACAGACCACATCACATCTCAACCCCAGGTCCTTCAGTCTGGAGACAGACCACATCATATCTCAACCCCAGGTCCTTCAGTCTGGAGACAGACCACATCATATCTCAACCCCAGGTCCTTCAGTCTGGAGACAGACCACATCACATCTCAACCCCAGGTCCTTCAGCCAGGAGAAAGGCCACACCATATCTCAACCCCAGGTCCTTCAGCCAAGAGACAGACCACACCATATCTCAACCCCAGGTCCTTCAGCCAGGACAGACCAAACATCATATCTCAACCCCAGGTCCTTCAGCCAGGAGACAGACCACATCATATCTCAACCCCAGGTCCTTCAGCCAGGAGACAGACCACACCATATCTCAACCCCAGGTCCTTCAGCCAGGAGACAGACCACATCATATCTCAACCCCAGGTCCTTCAGCCAGGAGACAGACCACATCATATCTCAACCCCAGGTCCTTCAGTCTGGAGACAGACCACACCATATCTCAACCCCAGGTCCTTCAGCCAGGAGACAGACCACATCATATCTCAACCCCAGGTCTTTCAGCCAGGAGACAGACCACACCATATCTCAACCCCAGGTCCTTCAGTCTGGAGACAGACCACACCATATCTCAACCCCAGGTCCTTCAGTCTGGAGACAGACCACATCACATCTCAACCCCAGGTCCTTCAGCCAGGAGACAGACCACATCATATCTCAACCCCAGGTCTTTCAGCCAGGAGACAGACCACACCATATCTCAACCCCAGGTCCTTCAGTCTGGAGACAGACCACACCATATCTCAACCCCAGGTCCTTCAGCCAGGAGACAGGCCACACCATATCTCAACCCCAGGTCCTTCAGCCAAGAGACAGACCACACCATATCTCAACCCCAGGTCCTTCAGCCAGGAGACAGACCACACCATATCTCAACCCCAGGTCCTTCAGCCAGGAAACAGACCACATATTATCTCAACCCCAGGTCCTTCAGTCTGGAGACAGACCACATCACATCTCAACCCCAGGTCCTTCAGTCTGGAGACAGACCACATCATATCTCAACCCCAGGTCCTTCAGTCTGGAGACAGACCACATCACATCTCAACCCCAGGTCCTTCAGTCTGGAGACAGACCACATAATATCTCAACCCCAGGTCCTTCAGCCAGGAGACAGACCACACCATATCTCAACCCCAGGTCCTTCAGCCAGGAAACAGACCAAACATCATATCTCAACCCCAGGTCCTTCAGCCAGGAGACAGACCACATCATATCTCAACCCCAGGTCTTTCAGCCAGGAGACAGACCACACCATATCTCAACCCCAGGTCCTTCAGTCTGGAGACAGACCACACCATATCTCAACCCCAGGTCCTTCAGCCAGGAGACAGACCACATCATATCTCAACCCCAGGTCTTTCAGCCAGGAGACAGACCACACCATATCTCAACCCCAGGTCCTTCAGTCTGGAGACAGACCACACCATATCTCAACCCCAGGTCCTTCAGCCAGGAGACAGACCACATCATATCTCAACCCCAGGTCTTTCAGCCAGGAGACAGACCACACCATATCTCAACCCCAGGTCCTTCAGTCTGGAGATAGACCACACCATATCTCAACCCCAGGTCCTTCAGCCAGGAGACAGACCACATCATATCTCAACCCCAGGTCCTTCAGTCTGGAGACAGACCACACCATATCTCAACCCCAGGTCCTTCAGCCAAGAGACAGACCACACCATATCTCAACCCCAGGTCCTTCAGCCAGGAGACAGACCACCCCATATCTCAACCCCAGGTCCTTCAGTCTGGAGACAGACCACATCATATCTCAACCCCAGGTCCTTCAGTCTGGAGACAGACCACACCATATCTCAACCCCAGGTCCTTCAGCCAGGAGACAGACCACACCATATCTCAACCCCAGGTCCTTCAGCCAGGAGACAGACCACATCATATCTCAACCCCAGGTCCTTCAGCCAGGAGACAGACCACATCATATCTCAACCCCAGGTCCTTCAGTCAGGAGACAGACCACACCATATCTCAACCCCAGGTCCTTCAGTCTGGAGACAGACCACATCATATCTCAACCCCAGGTCCTTCAGTCAGGAGACAGACCACACCATATCTCAACCCCAGGTCCTTCAGCCAGGAGACAGACCACACCATATCTCAACCCCAGGTCCTTCAGCCAGGAGACAGACCACACCATATCTCAACCGCAGGTCCTTCAGCCAGGAGACAGACCACACCATATCTCAACCCCAGGTCCTTCAGCCAGGAAACAGACCACATCATATCTCAACCCCAGGTCCTTTAGTCTGGAGACAGACCACATCACATCTCAACCCCAGGTCATTCAGTCTGGAGACAGACCACATCACATCTCAACCCCAGGTCCTTCAGTCTCACATCTCAACCCCAGGTCCTTCAGCCAGGAGACAGACCACATCATATCTCAACCCCAGGTCCTTCAGTCTGGAGAGAGGGGAGGGGAGAGACAGAGACCAAACATCATATCTCAACCCCAGGTCCTTCAGCCAGGAGACAGACCACATCATATCTCAACCCCAGGTCTTTCAGCCAGGAGACAGACCACACCATATCTCAACCCCAGGTCCTTTAGTCTGGAGACAGACCACATCACATCTCAACCCCAGGTCCTTCAGTCTGGAGAGAGAGGAGGGGAGAGACAGAGACCAAACATCATATCTCAACCCCAGGTCCTTCAGCCAGGAGACAGACCACATCACATCTCAACCCCAGGTCCTTCAGTCTGGAGACAGACCACACCATATCTCAACCCCAGGTCCTTCAGCCAGGAGACAGACCACACCATATCTCAACCGCAGGTCCTTCAGCCAGGAGACAGACCACACCATATCTCAACCCCAGGTCCTTCAGCCAGGAAACAGACCACATATTATCTCAACCCCAGGTCCTTCAGTCTGGAGACAGACCACATCATATCTCAACCCCAGGTCCTTCAGCCAGGAGACAGACCACATCATATCTCAACCCCAGGTCTTTCAGCCAGGAGACAGACCACACCATATCTCAACCCCAGGTCCTTCAGTCTGGAGACAGACCACACCATATCTCAACCCCAGGTCCTTCAGCCAGGAGACAGACCACATCATATCTCAACCCCAGGTCTTTCAGCCAGGAGACAGACCACACCATATCTCAACCCCAGGTCCTTCAGTCTGGAGACAGACCACACCATATCTCAACCCCAGGTCCTTCAGTCTGGAGACAGACCACACCATATCTCAACCCCAGGTCCTTCAGCCAGGAGACAGACCACATCATATCTCAACCCCAGGTCTTTCAGCCAGGAGACAGACCACACCATATCTCAACCCCAGGTCCTTCAGTCTGGAGAGAGAGGAGGGGAGAGACAGAGACCAAACATCATATCTCAACCCCAGGTCCTTCAGCCAGGAGACAGACCACACCATATCTCAACCCCAGGTCCTTCAGTCTGGAGACAGACCACACCATATCTCAACCCCAGGTCCTTCAGTCTGGAGACAGACCACACCATATCTCAACCCCAGGTCCTTTAGTCTGGAGACAGACCACATCACATCTCAACCCCAGGTCATTCAGTCTGGAGACAGACCACATCACATCTCAACCCCAGGTCCTTCAGTCTGGAGAGAGAGGAGGGGAGAGACAGAGACCAAACATCATATCTCAACCCCAGGTCCTTCAGCCAGGAGACAGACCACATCATATCTCAACCCCAGGTCCTTCAGTCTGGAGAGAGGGGAGGGGAGAGACAGAGACCAAACATCATATCTCAACCCCAGGTCCTTCAGCCAGGAGACAGACCACATCATATCTCAACCCCAGGTCTTTCAGCCAGGAGACAGACCACACCATATCTCAACCCCAGGTCCTTTAGTCTGGAGACAGACCACATCACATCTCAACCCCAGGTCCTTCAGTCTGGAGAGAGAGGAGGGGAGAGACAGAGACCAAACATCATATCTCAACCCCAGGTCCTTCAGCCAGGAGACAGACCACATCACATCTCAACCCCAGGTCCTTCAGTCTGGAGACAGACCACACCATATCTCAACCCCAGGTCCTTCAGCCAGGAGACAGACCACACCATATCTCAACCGCAGGTCCTTCAGCCAGGAGACAGACCACACCATATCTCAACCCCAGGTCCTTCAGCCAGGAAACAGACCACATATTATCTCAACCCCAGGTCCTTCAGTCTGGAGACAGACCACATCATATCTCAACCCCAGGTCCTTTAGTCTGGAGACAGACCACATCACATCTCAACCCCAGGTCATTCAGTCTGGAGACAGACCACATCACATCTCAACCCCAGGTCCTTCAGTCTGGAGAGAGAGGAGGGGAGAGACAGAGACCAAACATCATATCTCAACCCCAGGTCCTTCAGCCAGGAGACAGACCACATCATATCTCAACCCCAGGTCCTTCAGTCTGGAGAGAGAGGAGGGGAGAGACAGAGACCAAACATCATATCTCAACCCCAGGTCCTTCAGCCACGAGACAGACCACATCATATCTCAACCCCAGGTCCTTCAGTCTGGAGAGAGAGGAGGGGAGAGACAGAGACCAAACATCATATCTCAACCCCAGGTCCTTCAGCCAGGAGACAGACCACATCATATCTCAACCCCAGGTCTTTCAGCCAGGAGACAGACCACACCATATCTCAACCCCAGGTCCTTTAGTCTGGAGACAGACCACATCACATCTCAACCCCAGGTGTTTCAGTCTGGAGAGAGAGGAGGGGAGAGACAGAGACCAAACATCATATCTCAACCCCAGGTCTTTCAGCCAGGAGACAGACCACACCATATCTCAACCCCAGGTCCTTTAGTCTGGAGACAGACCACATCACATCTCAACCCCAGGTCCTTCAGCCAGGAGACAGACCACATCATATCTCAACCCCAGGTCCTTCAGTCTGGAGACAGACCACATCATATCTCAACCCCAGGTCCTTCAGCCAGGAGACAGACCACATCACATCTCAACCCCAGGTCCTTCAGTCTGGAGACAGACCACACCATACATCACATCTTTCACTAATGCAGGACTAAATGTATAGAGAAATGTAGGTGTCTGAGCATTGCAAATGTTCTCTTTAGCAATTTTGTGAACTTTAGGGCCAGAGGTCAGGGATCAGGACTCACTTCTCTTTGCTCATGCCAGTCATGTTAGACCAGAAGGGTAGGGAGGGTCAGGGGTTAGGGGTCAGGGGTTAGGACTCACTTCTCTTTGCTCATGCCAGTCATGTTAGACCAGAAGGGTAGGGATGGTCAGGGGTTAGGGGTCAGGGGTTAAGACTCACTTCTCTTTGTTCATGCCAGTCATGTTAGACCAGAAGGGTAAGGAGGGTCAGGGGTTAGGGGTCAGGGGTTAGGACTCACTTCTCTTTGCTCATGACAGTCGTGTTAGACCAGAAGGGTAGGGAGGGTCAGGGGTTAGGACTCACTTCTCTTTGCTCATGCCAGTCATGTTAGACCAGAAGGGTAGAGAAGTCTCAAACTGGAAGGTGTAGACCAGGACGAGGACCAGCATGGTGTAGACCACCACAGACATCCAGAAGTACTTCAGGATCCTCCTCCAGTACTCATAGTGCACCTGGAGACAACACACACACACACAGACACACAGACACACAACACACACACACAGACACACGCCAGGTTGGTTTAAATGTTTCACTGTGTTGTTTGCTCAGACCTTTGGGGTTTGAGCTGGGGGGACAGGGACGTTCATCCCTCTTACTGTGTTGTTTGCCCAGACCTTTGGGGTTTGAGCTGGGGGGACAGGGGCGTTCATCCCTCTTACTGTGTTGTTTCCCCAGACCTTTGGGGTTTGAGCTGGGGGGACAGGGGCGTTCATCCCTCTTACTGTGTTGTTTGCCCAGACCTTTGGGGTTTGAGCTGGGGGGACAGGGACGTTCATCCCTCTTACTGTGTTGTTTCCCCAGACCTTTGGGGTTTGAGCTGGGGGGACAGGGACGTTCATCCCTCTTACTGTGTTGTTTGCCAAGACCTTTGGGGTTTGAGCTGGGGGGACAGGGACGTTCATCCCTCTTACTGTGTTGTTTGCCCAGACCTTTGGGGTTTGAGCTCAGGTGACCCCAAACCTTTGAATGGTAGTGTGTGTGTGTGTGTGTGTGTGTGTGTGTGTGTGTGTGTGTGTGTGTGTGTGTGTGTGTGTGTGTGTGTGTGTGTGTGTGTGTGTGTGTGTGTGTGTGTGTGTGTGTGTATCATGCATGCCTGTTTCTATATATGTGTGTGTGTGTGTGTGTGCGTGCGTGCGTGCGTGCGCGTGCGTGTACCTGATAGAGCGCCACACAGAAGAGAAGGAGCATCATGTAGATGATCTTATACATGAACATGCGTGTGTGTGTGTGTGTGTGTGTGTGTGTGTGTGTGTGTGTGTGTGTGTGTGTGTGTGTGTGTGTGTGTGTGTGTGTGTGTGTGCGTGCGTGTGTGTGTGCATGCGTGCGTGTACCTGATAGAGCGCCACACAGAAGAGGAAGAGCATCATGTAGATGATCTTATACATGACCATGCGTCCCTCGAAGCTGACGAAGAAGAACATCCCTCCACAGATATAGATCCAGTATTTCACCAGCATCTCCATCACCATGTTCCCCAGAACCTGCATAATGTCCTGCTCCCCTCCTTCCTCATCCTCCTCTTCCTCTATAAACAAGGTACCAGACAGGAGATACCGGGTAAGTGGTCCTACATGATGAATTGTACGTAAATGATAGCTGTGTGGACAACAGGATGTAAATGATAGCAGTGTGGACAACATGATGTAAATGATAGCAGTGTGGATAACAGGAAGTAAATGATAGCAGTGTGGATGACAGGATGTAAATGATAGCAGTGTGGATAACAGGATGTAAATGATAGCAGTGTGGACAACAGGATGTAAATGATGGCAGTGTGGACAACAGGATGTAAATGATGGCAGTGTGGACAACAGGATGTAAATGATGGCAGTGTGGACAACAGGATGTAAATGATAGCAGTGTGGACAACATGATGTAAATGATAGCAGTGTGGATAACAGGAAGTAAATGATAGCAGTGTGGATGACAGGATGTAAATGATAGCAGTGTGGACAACAGGATGTAAATGATGGCAGTGTGGACAACAGGATGTAAATGATAGCAGTGTGGACAACAGGATGTAAATGATGGCAGTGTGGACAACAGGATGTAAATGATGGCAGTGTGGACAACAGGATGTAAATGATAGCAGTGTGGATAACAGGATGTAAATGATAGCAGTGTGGACAACAGGATGTAAATGATAGCAGTGTGGATAACAGGATGTAAATGATAGCAGTGTGGATAACAGGATGTAAATGATAGCAGTGTGGATAACAGGATGTAAATGATAGCAGTGTGGACAACAGGATGTAAATGATGGCAGTGTGGACAACAGGATGTAAATGATAGCAGTGTGGATAACAGGATGTAAATGATAGCCGTGTGGACAACAGGATGTAAATGATAGCAGTGTGGATAACAGGATGTAAATGATAGCAGTGTGGACAACAGGATGTAAATGATAGCAGTGTGGATAACAGGATGTAAATGATAGCAGTGTGGATAACAGGATGTAAATGATAGCAGTGTGGATAACAGGATGTAAATGATAGCAGTGTGGACAACAGGATGTAAATGATGGCACTGTGGACAACAGTATGTAAATGATGGCAGTGTGGACAACAGGATGTAAATGATGGCAGTGTGGACAACAGGATGTAAATGATGGCAGTGTGGACAACAGGATGTAAATGATAGCAGTGTGGATAACAGGATGTAAATGATAGCAGTGTGGACAACAGGATGTAAATGATAGCAGTGTGGATAACAGGATGTAAATGATAGCAGTGTGGATAACAGGATGTAAATGATAGCAGTGTGGATAACAGGATGTAAATGATAGCCGTGTGGACAACAGGATGTAAATGATGGCAGTGTGGACAACAGGATGTAAATGATAGCAGTGTGGATAACAGGATGTAAATGATAGCCGTGTGGATAACAGGATGTAAATGATAGCAGTGTGGACAACAGGATGTAAATGACAGCAGTGTGGACAACAGGATGTAAATGATAGCAGTGTGGATAACAGGATGTAAATGATAGCCGTGTGGATAACAAGATGTAAATGATAGCAGTGTGGATAACAGGATGTAAATGATAGCAGTGTGGATAACAGGATGTAAATGATAGCAGTGTGGATAACAGGATGTAAATGATAGCAGTGTGGACAACAGGATGTAAATGATAGCAGTGTGGACAACAGGATGTAAATGATAGCAGGATGTAAATGATAACAGGATGTAAATGATAGCAGTGTGGACAACAGGATGTAAATGATAGCAGGATGTAAATGATAACAGGATGTAAATGATAGCAGTGTGGATAACAGGATGTAAATGATAGCAGTGTGGACAACAGGATGTAAATGATAGCAGTGTGGACAACAGGATGTAAATGATAGCAGTGTGGACAACAGGATGTAAATGTTAGCAGTGTGGACAACAGGATGTAAATGATAGCAGTGTGGACAACAGGATGTAAATGATGGCAGTGTGGACAACAGGATGTAAATGATGGTAGTGTGGACAACAGGATGTAAATGATAGCAGTGTGGACAACAGGATGTAAATGATAGCAGTGTGGACAACAGGATGTAAATGATAGCAGTGTGGATAACAGGATGTAAATGATAGCAGTGTGGACAACAGGATGTAAATTATAGCAGTGTGGATAACAGGATGTAAATGATAGCAGTGTGGACAACAGGATGTAAATTATGGCAGTGTGGACAACAGGATGTAAATGATAGCAGTGTGGATAACAGGATGTAAATGATAGCAGTGTGGACAACAGGATGTCAATGATAGCAGTGTGGACAACAGGATGTAAATGATAGCAGGATGTAAATGATAACAGGATATTGTAGCATTTGCTGTAATGTCATTCCTGTGATAACGTTGCCTGAGACCTGAAGACTTGTGTTAGCTCCCTGAGCTAATGCCCAGGCGTCAGCTCAGCGGGCTAACACAGTTTTGTGGCATGCAGGAAACCCAGATTTGAACCCAGTCGGTCACACATGATAAAAACAGTATGTTGTTGGCCAGCTGTGATATTGGTTCTGACCCTTCTTCTTCTTGGGTTGGTTATCCACATGTACGTCAGTGAGTACAGCATCCTCCTCTCTCTGCTCCTCCTGTCTCTCTGTCAGAGTCTGTATCAGCAACAGCCAAAAGCTCAACAGGCATAGGATCTAGAGACAGACAACAGACAACAGACATCATTACCGACACAGGAAGTACAGACAGCAGACATCATCACTGGCACAGGACGTACAGACAACAGACATCATTATAGACACAGGAAGTACAGACAACAGAGATCATTACAGACACAGGAAGTACAGACAACAGAGATCATTACAGACACAGGAAGTACAAACAACAGACATCATTACAGACAAAGGAAGTACAGACAACAGCACTGAGATAAAATGGGATCAAGAGAGACTGTCACATAAATGTTATTTTAGAAAGAGACCTGATTGATCCAAGATGGCAGCGGTTTCACATCCTCAGCAGTTAGACATATCAGTTCTGTCTCTACCCGTTTACTCAGACCAGTTCTGTCTCTACCTGTTTACTCAGAACAGTTCTGTCTCTACCTGTTTACTCAGAACAGTTCTGTCTCTACCTGTTTACTCAGAACAGTTCTGTCTCTACCTGTTTACTCAGACCAGTTCTGTCTCTACCTGTTTACTCAGAACAGTTCTGCCTCTACCTGTTTACTCAGAACAGTTCTGTCTCTACCCGTTTACTCAGAACAGTTCTGTCTCTACCCGTTTACTCAGAACAGTTCTGTCTCTACCTGTTTACTCAGACCAGTTCTGTCTCTACCCGTTTACTCAGAACAGTTCTGTCTCTACCTGTTTACACAGAACAGTTCTGTCTCTACCCGTTTACTCAGAACAGTTCTGTCTCTACCTGTTTACTCAGAACAGTTCTGTCTCTACCTGTTTACTCAGAACAGTTCTGTCTCTACCTGTTTACTCAGACCAGTTCTGTCTCTACCCGTTTACCTTGGAACCCAGCTGCCTGAAGGGCACGTCCATCTTGAGGAAGAGTCCAGGTACGGGCTCCAGCAGCTCAAAGCTCCAGATGTACTGCAACACAATGAGCAGGTTCCCGTAGAGCACCATGAAGGGAGAGGTTAGCATGGTGTAACGACGACGGTCCCTCACCATCCACAACATACACGACCACATCAGGAACACAAACGTCAGCCAGCTAACATACGTGATGCTCCACGCCTGGGGAGGGAGAGACAGAAAGAGAGAGGGGGGGGTAACAGAGAGAAGATCCAGATCTCAGGGAATTAGATCAAAGTTCTGAATTGGTACAAAATATATACTGTACACACTACAAGTACTGAGGTTTAAAAATAAGCTCAACTGGACACCTTAATGAGGCAGTGAATGAACTGAGAGAGAAAGCACACAGGGCATTCTACGACATTAAAAAGCTAATTAAAATACCTATTAAAATGTGGCTAAAACTAATTGAACATGTCATTGAACCAATTGCACTTTATGGCAGCGAGGTGTGGGGTCCACTTGCAAAACAAGATTTCATCAAATGGGACAAACACCCCATTGAAACCCTGCATGCAGAGTTCTGTAAGATTCTCATATATGTCCAGAGGAAAACTACAAACAAAGCATGCAGGGCAGAATTAGGTCAACATCCACTAATAATAAAAACTCAAAAAAGAGCAATTCAGTTTTGGAAACATCTAAAATACAGTGACCCCCTCTCATATCACTACCAAGCCCTGCAATGCCAAGAGCTGGGCAAAGAAAAGTCCCCTCATCCAGCTTGTCCTGGGACTGAGTTCACAAACCTGTTCTACTAACACACTGAAGCCTCAGTCCCCTCATCCAGCTTGTCCTGGGACTGAGTTCACAAACCTGTTCTACTGACACACTGAAGTCTCAGGACCAGAACATCCAATCAATCAGGATAAACCAAATTACAACACAGTCAAACTAAAACTACATGACTTATTGGGAAACACAAGAACAAACACAAAACCAAATGCAGTGCTATCTGGCCCTAAATAGACAGTACACTGTGGCTAAATATTTGACCATGGTTGTGATCAAAACCTTAGAAAAACCTTGACAAAGTACAGGCTCAGTGAGCACAGCCTTGCCATTGAGAAGGATAGACACAGGAAAACCTGGCTCCCTGTAGAGGAAAGGCTGTACAACCACTGCACCACAGCAGAACCTGTCTCCCTGTAGAGGAAAGGCTGTGCAACCACTGCACCACAGCAGAACCTGGCTCCCTGTAGAGGAAAGGCTGTGCAACCACTGCACAACAGCAGAACCTGGCTCCCTGTAGAGGAAAGGCTGTGCAACCACTGCACAACAGCAGAACCTGGCTCCCTGTAGAGGAAAGGCTGTGCAACCACTGCACAACAGCAGAACCTGGCTCCCTGTAGAGGAAAGGCTGTGCAACCACAGCACAACAGCAGAACCTGGCTCCCTGTAGAGGAAAGGCTGTGCAACCACCGCACAACAGCAGAACCTGGCTCCCTGTAGAGGAAAGGCTGTGCAACCACTGCACCACAGCAGAACCTGGCTCCCTGTAGAGGAAAGGCTGTGCAACCACTGCCCAACAGCAGAACCTGGCTCCCTGTAGAGGAAAGGCTGTGCAACCACCGCACAACAGCAGAACCTGAGACAGAGCTGCATTTCCTGACAAAATGTAAAAAATATAAAACAATTAGAGAGTGACATTTCCCCAAATGTGAAACCCTTATTCAAGGTTTCAAAGACCTCTCTGATGAGGATAGGCTACCCGTCCTGTTGGGGGAGGACGCAGAGAGCTGTGGGTTGGCAGCGCACTACATTGCTGCCTGTCATAAGATGAGGGACAGTGTCTGACAGACCAATCAACCTGCACATGTCCTCTACTGTATGCTTATTGTTATTGTTGAATGTATGGTTATTTTGACCCTTGGGTATTGTTGTTACTGTTGTCCCATTAACAATTTTGATTATAATTTTTATTTTATATTGTAAATATCCTAAATAATCTTTGACAATATGTACATTGTTAGGTCATGCCAATAAAGCAAATTTAATTTAATTTAATTGAAAATTGAGAGAGAGGGAGATAGAGGGAGAGAAAGAGAGAAGTAGAGATAGAGAGAGAGAGAGAGGGTCAAAAGAGACATGGATATATATATAGACAACAGGTGGAAATTATAGGCAATTAGCAAGACAGCCCCAATAAAGGAGTGGTTCTGCAGGTGGTGACCACAGACCACTTTTCAGTTCCTATGCTTCCTGGCTGATGTTTTGGTCACTTTTGAATGCTGGCGGTGCTTTTACTCTAGTGGTAGCATGAGACGGAGTCTACAACCCACACAAGTGGCTCAGGTAGTGCAGCTCATCCAGGATGGCACATCAATGCGAGCTGTGGCAAGAAGGTTTGCTGTGTCTGTCAGCATAGTGTCCAGATTATGGAGGCGCTACCAGGAGACAGGCCAGTACATCAGGAGACGTGGAGGAGGCCGTAGGAGGGCAACAACCCAGCAGCAGGACCGCTACCTCCGCCTTTGTGCAAGGAGGAGCAGTAGGAGCACTGCCAGAGCCCTGCAAAATGACCTCCAGCAGGCCACAAATGTGCATGTGTCTGCTCAAACGGTCAGAAATAGACTAAATGAGGGTGGTATGAGGGCCCGACGTCCACAGGTGTGGGTTGTGCTTACAGCCCAACACCGTGCAGGACGTTTGGCATTTGCCAGAGAACACCAAGATTGGCAAATTCGCCACTGGCGCCCTGTGCTCTTCACAGATGAAAGCAGGTTCACACATGTCACATGTGACAGACGTGACAGTCTGGAGACGCCGTGGAGAACTTTCTGCTGCCTGCAACATCCTCCAGCATGACCGGTTTGGCGGTGGGTCAGTCATGGTGTGGGGTGGCATTTCTTTGCCTCCATGTGCTCGCCAGAGGTAGCCTGACTGCCATCAGGTACCGAGATGAGAGCCAGTTTCATCATAGCGCTTGATGGTTTTTGTGACTGCACTTGAAGAAACTTTCAAAGTTCTTGACATTTTCCGGATTGACTGACCTTCACGTCTTAAAGTAATGATGGACTGTCGTTTCTCTTTGCTTATTTGAGTTGTTCTTGCCCTAATATGGACTTGGTCTTTTACCAAATAGGGCTATCTACTGTTTACCACCCAGACCTTGTTACAACACAACTGATTGGCTCAAACACATTAAGAAGGAAAGAAATTCCACAAATGAACTTTTAACAAGCCACACCAGTTAATTGAAATACATTCCAGATGACTACCTCATGAAGCTGGTTGAGAGAATGCCTAGAGTCTCTAACACTTTTTTGGTTACTACATGATTCCATATGTGTTATTTCATAGTTTTGATGTCTTCAACTATTATTCTACAATGTAGAAAATAGTAAAAATAAAGAAAACTCTGGATTGAGTCCAAACTTGTGACTGGTACTGTACTTCCATAAATTTTTTAAACTGGGACCTTCAGATGAGTTTTGTGAGGCCTGTGAGGCATGTGGGAGCAAAACATGACGTGTTCGACAGAGTCTCATCTTTCCATAATAGTTTCTAGCCCAAACGGTTTGGATGCTACAGATATTTGAGAGAAGACCGATTTTCTGGTCTGACAAACACTGCTTTAGCTCTGCCACCTTCCACAGATGCGGAAGGCCGACATAGGAGGATGAGGTGGATTGAGACACAGCCCATGCAAAACAAACAGATCTCTAGCTTAAACAGGCAGATTTTGATAGGGATTTTGTATCATGCTAATTAGATTTAAAGGTTTGAAGTAATGTTCTCGAGTTGTTCCAAGAACGTTTAGAAACAACATTTTTCTTTGGGAATTTCAGTACTTCAGTGTAACGTTTCCTACAGGTTTTCCTCATGGTTCTATTTAAAGTCACGTTCTCAAATTGTTCAGAGAAAGTTAAAAAAAACTTGTAACGTTCAGAGAACGTTCTAAGAATGTTATCTAAAAACATTCCATTCTCAGCATCAACAAAACTCTATCTTCCGTCTTGTGAAGTGTGTTCAGGTCTGTTTGCCGTGCCAAACTAACTATCCACACCCGATCTTAATAAGTTTTCTATGAAATGCTGTCTGTTTGAATAGGCTAAAAATGAACAGCTTTTGCATGCGTAAAGAAACACGACATGCTAGCTCCATCATAGTGGCTTAGCGGACTAATTCCATGGATAGAGAACAGAAGGTTAAGGGCGCTGTACTGCAGTGCCAGCTGTGCCACCAGAGACTCTGGGTTCGCGCCCAGGCTCTGTCGTAACCGGCCGCGACCGGGAGGTCCATGGGGCGACGCACAATTGGCCTAGCGGGTTAGGGAGGGTTTGGCCGGTAGGGAAATCCTTGTCTCATTGCGCACCAGCGACTCCTGTGGCGGGCCAGGCGCAGTGCGCACTAACCAAGGTTGCCAGGTGCACGGTGTTTCCTCTGACACATTGGTGCGGCTGGCTTCCGGGTTGGATGGCGCTGTGTTAAGAAGCAGTGAGGCTTAGTTGGGTTGTATCGGAGGACGCATGACTTTCAACCTTCGTGTTATGGTGAGTGAATGAGGACCCAAAAGCGAACTAACTTAAACAGAGCTTCTTTAATAACCAAACATAGGTAGGCTCAGATAGACCGGCAGATTCCGACAGGACAGGACAAGGTTACAGCAAACATGACGATAGTCTGGCTCAGGCATGAAACACAACAAACAAGAATCCGACAAGGACAGGAACAGAAACAGAGAGAGATATAGGGACCTAATCAGAGGGAAAAAGGGAACAGGTGGGAAACGGGGTGAATGGGTAGTCAGAGGAGACAAGGAACAGCTGGGGGAAAGCGGGGGAGAAAAGGTAACCTAACAACGACCAGCAGAGGGAGACAGGGTGAAGGGAAAGGACAGAGACAAGACACAACATGACAGTACATGACAGTACCCCCCCACTCACCGAGCGCCTCCTGGCGCACTCGAGGAGGAAACCTGGCGGCAACGGAGGAAATCCTCGATCAGCGCACGGTCCAGCACGTCCCGAGAGGGAACCCAACTCCTCTCCTCAGGACCGTACCCCTCCCAATCTACGAGGTACTGGTGACCACGGCCCCGAGGACGCATGTCCAAAATTCTACGGACCCTGTAGATGGGTGCGCCCTCGACAAGGATGGGGGGGGGGGGGGGGAAGACGAGCGGGGGCGCGAAGGACGGGCTTGATGCAGGAGACATGGAAGACCGGGTGGACGCGACGAAGGTATCGCGGAAGAAGAAGTCGAACTGCGACAGGATTAATGACCCGAGAAATACGGAACGGACCAATGAACCGCGGGGTCAACTTGCGAGAAGCCGTCTTAAGGGGAAGGTTCTGAGTGGAGAGCCAAACTCTCTGACCGCGACAATATCTAGGACTCTTAGTTCTACGCTTATTAGCAGCCCTCACAGTCTGCGTCCTATAACGGCAAAGTGCAGACCTGACCCTCTTCCAGGTGCGCTCGCAACGTTGGACAAAAGCCTGAGCGGAGGGGACGCTGGACTCGGCGAACTGAGATGAGAACAGCGGAGGCTGGTACCCGAGGCTACTCTGAAAAGGAGATAGCCCGGTCGCAGACGAAGGAAGCGAGTTGTGGGCGTATTCTGCCCAGGGGAGCTGTTCTGACCAAGACGCAGGGTTGCGAAAAGAAAGACTGCGTAAGATGCGACCAATAGTCTGATTGGCCCGTTCTGCTTGACCGTTAGACTGGGGGTGAAAGCCGGAAGAGAGACTGACGGAAGCCCCAATCAAACGGCAAAACTCCCTCCAAAATTGAGACGTGAATTGCGGACCTCTGTCCGAAACGACGTCTGACGGAAGGCCATGAATTCTGAAAACATTCTCGATGATGATTTGTGCCGTCTCTTTAGCAGAAGGAAGCTTAGCAAGGGGAATGAAATGAGCCGCCTTAGAGAACCTATCGACAACCGTAAGAATAACAGTCTTCCCCGCTGACGAAGGCAGTCCGGTGACAAAATCTAAGGCGATGTGAGACCACGGTCGAGAGGGAATAGGAAGCGGCCTGAGACGGCCGGCAGGAGGAGAGTTACCGGACTTAGTCTGCGCGCAGACCGAACAAGCAGCCACGAAACGACGCGTGTCATGCTCCCGGGTGGGCCACCAAAAACGCTGGCGAATGGAAGCAAGCGTACCCCGAACGCCAGGGTGGCCGGCTAACTTGGCAGAGTGAGCCCACTGAAGAACGGCCAGACGAGTAGGAACGGGAACGAAAAGAAGGTTCCTAGGACAAGCGCGCGGCGACGGAGTGTGAGTCAGCGCTTGTTTTACCTGCCTCTCAATTCCCCAGACAGTCAACCCGACAACACGCCCCTCAGGGAGAATCCCCTCGGGGTCAGTGGAGGCTACTGAAGAACTGAAGAGACGAGACAAAGCATCAGGCTTGGTGTTCTTAGAGCCCGGACGATAAGAAATCACGAACTCGAAACGAGCGAAAAACAGCGCCCAACGCGCCTGACGCGCATTAAGTCGTTTGGCAGAACGGATGTACTCAAGGTTCCTATGGTCAGTCCAAACGACAAAAGGAACGGTCGCCCCCTCCAACCACTGTCGCCATTCGCCTAGGGCTAACCGGATGGCGAGCAGTTCGCGGTTACCCACATCATAGTTACGTTCCGACGGCGACAGGCGATGAGAAAAATACGCGCATGGGTGGACCTTGTCGTCAGAGAGGGAGCGCTGAGAAAGGATGGCTCCCACGCCCACCTCTGACGCGTCAACCTCGACAACGAACTGTCTAGAGACGTCAGGTGTAACAAGGATAGGAGCGGATGTAAAACGATTCTTGAGGAGATCAAAAGCTCCCTGGGCGGAAACGGACCACTTAAAGCACGTCTTGACAGAAGTAAGGGCTGTGAGAGGAGCTGCCACCTGACCGAAATTACGGATGAAACGACGATAGAAGTTCGCGAAGCCGAGAAAGCGCTGCAGCTCGACGCGTGACTTAGGGACGGGCCAATCAATGACAGCTTGGACCTTAGCGGGATCCATCTTAATGCCTTCAGCGGAAATAACAGAACCGAGAAATGTGACGGAGGAGGCATGAAAAGTGCACTTCTCAGCCTTCACAAAAAGACAATTCTCTAAAAGGCGCTGGAGGACACGTCGAACGTGCTGAACATGAATCTGGAGTGACGGTGAAAAAATCAGGATATCGTCAAGGTAAACGAAAACAAAGATGTTCAGCATGTCTCTCAGGACATCATTGACTAATGCCTGAAAGACAGCTGGAGCGTTAGCGAGGCCGAAAGGAAGAACCCGGTATTCAAAGTGCCCTAACGGAGTGTTAAACGCCGTCTTCCACTCGTCCCCCTCCCTGATGCGCACGAGATGGTAAGCGTTACGAAGGTCCAACTTAGTGTAAAACCTGGCTCCCTGCAGGATCTCGAAGGCTGAAGACATAAGAGGAAGCGGATAACGATTCTTCACTGTTATGTCATTCAGCCCTCGATAATCTATGCAGGGGCGCAGAGACCCGTCCTTCTTCTTGACAAAAAAAAACCCCGCTCCGGCGGGAGAGGAGGAGGGGACTATGGTACCGGCGTCAAGAGCTACAGACAAATAATCTTCGAGAGCCTTACGTTCGGGAGCCGACAGAGAGTATAGTCTACCCCGGGGGGGGGTGGTTCCCGGAAGGAGATCAATACTACAATCATACGACCGGTGTGGAGGAAGAGAGGTGGCCCTGGACCGACTGAACACCGTGCGCAGATCGTGATATTCCTCCGGCACCCCTGTCAAATCACCAGGCTCCTCCTGTGAAGAAGAGACAGAGGAAACAGGAGGGATAGCAGACATTAAACATTTCACATGACAAGAGACGTTCCAGGAGAGGATAGAATTACTAGACCAATTAATGGAAGGATTATGACAAACTAGCCAGGGATGGCCCAAAACAACAGGTGTAAAAGGTGAACGAAAAATTAAAAAAGAAATGGTTTCACTATGATTACCAGAAACAGTGAGGGTTAAAGGTAGCGTCTCACGCTGAATCCTGGGGAGAGGACTACCATCCAGGGCGAACAAGGCCGTGGGCTCCTTTAACTGTCTGAGAGGAATGTCATGTTCCCGAGCCCAGGTCTCGTCCATAAAACAGCCCTCCGCCCCAGAGTCTATTAAGGCACTGCAGGAAGCTGACGAACCGGTCCAGCGTAGATGGACCGACAAGGTAGTGCAGGATCTTGAAGGAGAGACAGGAGTAGTAGCGCTCACCAGTAGCCCTCCGCTTACTGACGAGCTCTGGCCTTTTACTGGACATGAAGTGACAAAATGACCAGCTGAACCGCAATAGAGACAGAGGCGGTTGGTGATTCTCCGTTCCCTCTCCTTAGTCGAGATGCGGATACCTCCCAGCTGCATGGGCTCAGCACCCGAGCCGGCAGAGGAAGATGGTAGTGATGCGGAGAGGGAGGCGACGGAGAGCGCGAGCTCCTTTCCACGAGCTCGGTGACGAAGATCAACCCGTCGCTCAATGCGAATAGCGAGTTCAATCAAGGAATCCACGCTGGAAGGAACCTCCCGGGAGAGAATCTCATCCTTTACCTCTGCGCGGAAACCCTCCAGAAGACGAGCGAGCAAGGCCGGCTCGTTCCAGCCACTGGAGACAGCAAGAGTGCGAAACTCAATAGAGTAGTCTGTTATGGATCGATTGCCTTGACATAGGGAAGACAGGGCCCTGGAAGCCTCCTCCCCAAAAACAGATCGATCAAAAACCCGTATCATCTCCTCCTTAAAGTCCTGATACTGGTTAGTACACTCAGCCCTTGCCTCCCAGATTGCCGTGCCCCACTCACGAGCCCGTCCAATAAGGAGAGATATGACGTAGGCGACACGAGCAGTGCTCCTGGAGTAAGTGTTGGGCTGGAGAGAAAACACAATATCACACTGGGTGAGGAACGAGCGGCATTCAGTGGGCTCCCCAGAGTAACACGGCGGGTTATTGATTCTGGGCTCCGGAGATTCGAAAGCCCTGGAAGTGGCCGGTGGATCGAGGCGGAGATGGTGGACCTGTTCTGTGAGGTTGGAGACTTGGGTGACCAGGGTCTCAACGGCATGTCGAGCAGCAGACACTTCCTGCTCGTGTCTGCCTAGCATCGCTCCCTGGATCCCGACGGCTGAGTGGAGAGGATCCGAAGTCGCTGGGTCCATTCTTGGTCGGATTCTTCTGTTATGGTGAGTGAATGAGGACCCAAAAGCGAACTAACTTAAACAGAGCTTCTTTAATAACCAAACATAGGTAGGCTCAGATAGACCGGCAGATTCCGACAGGACAGGACAAGGTTACAGCAAACATGACGATAGTCTGGCTCAGGCATGAAACACAACAAACAAGAATCCGACAAGGACAGGAACAGAAACAGAGAGAGATATAGGGACCTAATCAGAGGGAAAAAGGGAACAGGTGGGAAACGGGGTGAATGGGTAGTCAGAGGAGACAAGGAACAGCTGGGGGAAAGCGGGGGAGAAAAGGTAACCTAACAACGACCAGCAGAGGGAGACAGGGTGAAGGGAAAGGACAGAGACAAGACACAACATGACAGTACATGACACTTCGTCTCTCCCGAGCCCGTACGGGAGTTGTAGCGATGAGACAAGATAGTAGCTACTAAACAATTGGATACCACGAAATTGGGGAGAAAAAGGGGTAAAAGTACAAAAAATATATATTTTACAAAAAGAAATAGAAGAAAAGAAATAATTAGTTACAATAAATTTAGAACACAAAATGTTCACCTGAAAGAAAATGTGTTCACCTGGGTAAAATTCACACAAAAAAAAACACACAAAAACCACACAAAAAAAATCTCACTGATACTATGTCACAATAAAAAAGACATATGATTAATGCCTTAGGAAAGGAATTTCCAAATGTTCTATCTTTGCTTGGAGTTAGCAGCAGTGCTAGTAAAAGTTTTGTCTCCTGTGTGGCGCAGCGGTCTCAGGCACTGCATCGCAGTGTTGGGGCGTAACTACAGCCTAGGGTTCGATCCCAGGCTGTGTCCCATTCGCCGTGACCGGGAGTCCCATAGGGCAGCGGAAAATTAATAATAATAACTAATAATTAGTTACAATAAATTTAGAACACAAAATGGTCACCTGGAAGTTTTTGGGCATCGGAGAAATATTGAGGGAATCCTATTTTAGTCATCAAAAGATACTCATATGATAGGTAAGATGTAGAAAACCTGCTCTCTCCAACTGACAATCTCTTAGAAGAAAAGATAAACTATCAAATATAAATTGGAATGTTAAAAACATAAAAAATAACTAATATTGACACAAGTGTTGGAATATAACGAATGAAAATCTATACTTAATCCAGTATAAATTAATATAAATTAATATATAGAATTTATTATACAAGAGAAAAAAATCTAAGGCACAATGGCAGAATAATGCCTCAAGTGTACTAACAGTGACTCAATAATTCATGCCTTCTGGGAGTGCTATAAAGTCCAATAGTTATGGGCAGAGTTAGAAAGCTGTCTCTCAGAAGTTTTACAATGTAAGATTACTTTTAATGTGTCCATCTGCATATTTCAAGACTTGGCACATGAGGGTGCGGTGAGATACCCCGATGGATTGGACATATATTATATCCTTCTCTTATATCGCAGACGCTATTACTTAAATACTGGAAGTCAAATGATAGCCCAACGTAAAGAGAACGGAAGAATAAAAGGCTTTATTATTTGAAGGTTGATAGAAATCTGGCTACAGACAGAAACATAGAGAGTCTTACAAGTATTAGAAACAACATTTGGTGTTGGTATGGAAGGAACGTGGGTCTGAGCAAGCGGGAATTCATTCATGTTAGTTGAAATGTACACTACATGGCCAAAAGGCTCGTCAAACATCTCATTCCAACATCATGGGCATTAATATGGAGTTTGTGCCTCCATTGCTGCTATAACAGCCTCCACTCTTCTGGGAAGGCTTTCCACTAGATGATGGAACATTACTGCAAGGACTTGCTTCCATTCAGCCACAAGAGCATTAGCGAGGTCGGGCGATTAGGCCTGGCTCGCAGTCGGCGTTCTAATTCATCCCATTCGTTGGGGTTGAGGTCAGGGCTCTGTGCAGGCCAGTCAAGTTCTTCCACACCGATTTCAACAAACCATATCTGTATGCACTTTGTGCACGGGGGCATCGTCATGCTGAAACAGGAAAGGGCCTTCCCCAAACTGTTGCCACAAAGTTGGAAGCACAGAATCATATAGACTGTCATTGTATGCTGTAGAGTTAAGGTTTCCCTTCACCGTAACTAAGAGGCACAAACTATGAAAAACAGCCCCAGACCATTATTCTTCCTCCACCAAACTTTACAGTTGGCACTATGCATTCGGGCAGGTAGTATTCTCCTGGCATCCGCCAAACTCAGAATCGTCCATCAAACTGCCAGATGGTGAAGCGTGATTCATCACTCCAGAGAACGTGTTTCCACTGCTCCAGAGTCCAATGGCAGTGAGCTTTACACCACTCCAGTCGACGCTTGGCATTGTGCATGGTGATCTTAGGCTTGTGTACGACTGCTCAGCCATGGAAACCCATTTCATGAAGCTCGCGACAAACAGTTCTTGTGCTGGCGCTGCTTCCAGAGACAGTTTGGAACTCTGTAGTGAGTGACAACTGATTTTTACATGCTTTAGCCCTCGGAAGTCCCGTTCTGTGAGCTTGTGTGGCCTACCACTTAGTGGCTGAGCCGTTGTTGCGCCTCGACATTGCCACTTCACAATAACAGCACTAAAAGTTGACCGGGGGCAGCTCCAGTAGGTCAGAAATGTTACAAACTGACTTGTTGGAAAGGTGGCATACTATGAACGTGCCACGTTGAAAAGTCACTGAGCTCTTCGGGTACGGGCCATTCTACTGCCGATGTTTGTCTATGGAGATTGCATGGATGTTTGTCTATGGAGATTGCATGGCTGTGTGCTGAATTTTATACACCTGTCAGCATTGTCCATGTAGTTGTTTTTGTCTATGTATGTTTATGTCTATGTATGTTTTTGTCTATTGTAAAGAAAAAAGCAAAGAACCACCAGAGTGGCGCAGCGGTCTAAGGTACAGCATTGCAGTGCTTGGAGAGCCACTACAGACCTGGGATTGATCCCAGGCTGTATCACTGCCGGCCCTGACCGGGAGACCCATGAGGCGGCGCACAATTGGCCCAGCGTCGTCCGGGTTAGAGGAGGGCTTGGCCCAGCGTCGTCCGGGTTAGGGGAGGGTTTGGCCCAGTGTCATCCGGGTTAGAGGAGGGTTTGGCCCAGCGTCGTCCGGGTTAGAGGAGGGTTTGGCCCAGTGTCGTCCGGGTTAGAGGAGGGTTTGGCAAGCTGACTTCGGTCGCCAGTTGTACGGTGTTTCCTCCGACACATTGGTGCGTCTAGCTTCCGGGTTAAGCGAACAGTGAGTTAAGAAGCAGTTCGGCTTGGCAGGGTCGTGTTTTAGAGGACGCATGGCTCTCGACCTTCGACCTCTCCCAAGTCCTTACGGGAGTTGCAGCGATGGGACAAGACTGTAACTACCAATTGGATATTGACATAAAAGACAATTATAAATAAAAAAGGTAAAAAATACTCAAATAAAATATCACGAAAAAAACTCTCATTGAAAGATTCAGTGAAAGTTTTTTTTTTATTATTAAAAAACTAAAATGTCCATCGTCTGAGCGTTAATAAGACCTCCCAGGAAACGTTCAAGGAACCAGAGTAAACCAGTGTTCACAGATCCTCCCTGCAAACTAAAAATAAACGTTTCCAGAACTGGCGAAATGTTCACTTCTGTTCTCAGAATGTTTAAAAAGACGTTCAGTTTATACCGGTCAGGAAACGTATAGCTTTGTTCCCACAACCAATGTGAAACCAAAAACGTACGTTCCCACAACTTTCAAGGAACAAAATGTACTAGCTGGGAAGGCCTCAAAACCTCAATCTACAGTGACTCAAAACAAAAACATAGGTAGGCCTTCCTACAATCACGATCAAGAAAACAGTTCTGGTAATTTATTAGTTGACAGGTGCTTTCTTTAGATGTGATGTGAGCACACGCACGCACGCACACACACACACACACACACACACACACAGGTGCTTTCTTTCGCCTTGACGTGAGCACAGTCACCAGAGGGACCAGTCACGGTGTCTACTCACCATCATGGCTATGAGAGCACAGACATAGCTCTGCTTCATAATGAACCTGAACACGGTTACAACAGCATTCACTCTGCCCTCCTCCTCCTCCTGTTCCTCCTCCGCTCCCTCCATCCCAGAAGTCTCTTCTCGCGGGGTTGGACTGAAGTCACACATTCCTTCATCCTTCTCTGTTTAGATAAAGACACACAGATACTTCATATAGTACAATACCTACAGTATATACAGGGTGATATAGTACAGTATATACAGGGTAATATAGTACAGTATATACAGGGTGATATAGTACAGTATATACAGGGTGATGTAGTACAGTATATACAGGAGATATAGGGGTGATATAGTACAGTATATACAGGGTGATATAGTACAGTATATACAGAAGATATACGGTGATATAATACAGTATATACAGGGTGATATAGTACAGTATATACAGGGTGATATAGTACAGAATATACAGGGTGATGTAGTACAGTATATACAGGAGATATAGGGGTGATATAGTACAGTATATACAGGAGATATAGGGGGATATATTACAGTATATACAGGGTGATATAGTATAGTATATACAGGGTGATATAGTAGAGTATATACAGGGTGATATAGTACAGAATATACAGGGTGATATAGTACAGTATATACAGGAGATATAGGGGGATATATTACAGTATATACAGGGTGATATAGTACAGTATATACAGGGTGACATAGTTCAGTATATACAGGGTGACATAGTACAGTATATACAGGGTGATATAGTACAGTATATACAGGGTGATATAGTACAGGATGATATAGTACAGGATATATCGGCGAAAAGTGGGCATCCCAAATGGCAAATCTATTCCCTATATAATGCAATACTTTTGACTAGGCCTCAGTTTACCAAAAAATGGCCTCCTTGCAGATTTTTTTAAATGTATTTTTAATTACAATATAAATTGTGCTGACGACTATAATTTCACTCGTCCCATCTACTCCTGTATATTTAAAATGTTACAATGGGTTTGCTCACAGCACGTGTCTTGCGAGAATAGACTTTTGCCCCAGTGTTTGTACAGTAAAACTCACCTGTCGTGTTATTGATTTGGTCCATTTCATACTGTGGGGTGGAGTACAGGTCCTGGTGGACCGGTCCATTTTCCACTGAGTCTAGGGTGGAGATGTAGTCAAAAGACGTCTCCTTGGACTTTGCAACCAACCCCTGTGGAACAACACAGCCACAATATGGACTATGGTTAGAGACCAGAGGTTTTCCTTGTCATGTGAACATTCATATGCACCATAGGCTGCGGTCCTCTGTAGCTCGGTTTGTAGAGCATAGTCCTCTGTAGCTCGGTTTGTAGAGCATAGTCCTCTGTAGCTCAGTTTGTAGAGCATAGTCCTCTGTAGCTCAGTTTGTAGAGCATAGTCCTCTGTAGCTCAGTTTGTAGAGCATAGTCCTCTGTAGCTCAGTTTGTAGAGCATAGTCCTCTGTAGCTCAGTTTGTAGAGCATGGTCCTCTGTAGCTCAGTTTGTAGAGCATGGTCCTCTGTAGCTCAGTTTGTAGAGCATGGTGCTTGCAACACCAGGATAGTGGGTTTGATTCCAGGGACCACCCATATGTAAAAAAATAAATAATAATAATTAAAAGTACGTACGCATGACGGTAAATCGCTCTGGATCAAAGCCTCTGCTAAATGGCATATATTATATACCACACACTAAAGTATGTGGACACCCCTTCAAATGAGTGGATTCGGCTACTTCAGCCACATCAGTTGCTGACTGGTGTATAAAATCGAGAACACAGACATGCGATCTCCATAGACAAACATTGGCAGTAGAATGGCCTTACTAATTAAGAGCTCAGTGACTTTCAACGTGGCACCGTCATAGGATGCCACCTTTCCAACCAGTCAGATTGTCATATTTCTGCCCTGCTAGAGCTCCCCCGGTCAACTGTAAGTGCTGTTATTGTGAGGTGGAAACAGCTCGGCCAAGCTCACAGAACAAATTCTGAAGTGCTGAAGTGTGTAAAAATTGTCTGTTCTTCGGTTGCAACACTCACTACTGAGTTCCAAACTCAGTGCAATAGAGATTGCATCATCTGTGGATCTATTGGGGCGGAATGCAAATTGGAGTGGGTCTAGGGTTTCTGGGATAATGGTGTTGATGTGAGCCATGACCAGCCTTTCAAAGCACCGTAGCACTACAGACGTGAGTGCTACGGGTCGGTAGTCATTTAGGCAGGTTATGGTGGTCTGGTTGAAACATGTTGGTATTACAGACTTAGTCAGAGACAGGTTGAAAATGTCTGTGAAGACACTTGACAGTTGATCAGCGTATGCTCGGAGTACACGTCCTGGTAGTCCGTCTGGCCCTGCGGCTTTGTGAATGTTGACCTGTTTAAATGTCTTACCCACTTCGGCTACGGAGAGCGTGATCACACAGTCTTCCGGAACAGCTGGTGCTCTCATGCATGTTTCAGTGTTGCTTGCCTCGAGAATAGAAGTAGAATAGAATAGAAATAGTTTCGCTTGTCTAGTAGGCTCGTGTCACTGGGCAGCTCGCGGCTGTGCTTCCCTTTGTAGTCTGTAATGGTTTGCAAGCCCTGCCACATCCGACAAGCGAAAGAGCTGGTGTAGTACGATTCAATCTTAGTCCTGTATTGATGCCTGTTTGATGGTTCGTCGGAGGGCATACCTACCTCTATAGGTTCCTGAAGCCAGAGGTGTACGATGATGGATGAGATCTCAAACAGACTGGAGGGAGAGGAAGGGGGAGAGAGAAAGTTACCTACCTTTATGGGTTCTTTCTCAATGTTGTTACATACCTCTATGGGTTGTATTTCTATGTTGTTACATACCTCTATGGGTTGTATCTCTACGCCGTTACCTACCCTGTCTATGGGTTGTATCTCTACGCCGTTACCTACCCTGTCTATGGGTTGTATTTCTGTCAATACCTACCCTGTCTATGGGTTGTATTTCTATGTCGTTACCTACCCTGTCTATGGGTTGTATCTCTATGTTGTTACCTACCCTGTCTATGGGTTCTATCTCTATGTTGTTACCTACCCTCTCTATGGCTAGTATCTCTATGTCGTTACCTACCCTGTCTATGGGTTCTATCTCTATGTTGTTACCTACCCTCTCTATGGCTAGTATCTCTATGTTATTACCTACCCTGTCTGCGGGTTGTATCTCTATGTTGTTACCTACCTCTATAGGTTCCTGGAGCCAGAGGCGTATGAGAGTGGCCAGGGTGTTACCTACCTCTATAGGTTCCTGGAGCCAGAGGCGTATGAGAGATACCAGGGTGTTACCTACCTCTATAGGTTCCTGGAGCCAGAGGCGTATGAGAGTGGCCAGGGTGTTACCTACCTCTATAGGTTCCTGGAGCCAGAGGCGTATGAGAGATACCAGGGTGTTACCTACCTCTATAGGTTCCTGGAGCCAGAGGCGTATGAGAGATACCAGGGTGTTACCTACCTCTATAGGTTCCTGGAGCCAGAGGCGTATGAGAGTGGCCAGGGTGTTACCTACCTCTATAGGTTCCTGGAGCCAGAGGCGTATGAGAGTGGCCAGGGTGTTACCTACCTCTATAGGTTCCTGGAGCCAGAGGCGTATGAGAGATACCAGGGTGTTACCTACCTCTATAGGTTCCTGGAGCCAGAGGCGTATGAGAGTGGCCAGGGTGTTACCTACCTCTATAGGTTCCTGGAGCCAGAGGCGTATGAGAGATACCAGGGTGTTACCTACCTCTATAGGTTCCTGGAGCCAGAGGCGTATGAGAGATACCAGGGTGTTACCTACCTCTATAGGTTCCTGGAGCCAGAGGCGTATGAGAGTGGCCAGGGTGTTACCTACCTCTATAGGTTCCTGGAGGCAGAGGCGTATGAGAGATACCAGGGTGTTACCTACCTCTATAGGTTCCTGGAGCCAGAGGCGTATGAGAGATACCAGGGTGTTACCTACCTCTATAGGTTCCTGGAGCCAGAGGCGTATGAGAGTGGCCAGGGTGTTACCTACCTCTATAGGTTCCTGGAGCCAGAGGCGTATGAGAGTGGCCAGGGTGTTACCTACCTCTATAGGTTCCTGGAGCCAGAGGCGTATGAGAGTGGCCAGGGTGTAGTACAGCAGCAGCAGCATAATGGGGTTAACAAAGTGGTGCCAGGCCAGATCAGGGTTAACCATCATCCTCCACGTGGAGGAGCAGTCAGTCTGGATGATGGATGAGATGCCGAACAGACTGGAGAGAGAGGGAGGGGGAGGGAGAGGGAGAGGGGGAGGGGGAGGTAGATGGGGAGGGAGAGGGGGAGGTAGGGGGAGAGGGAGAGGGGGAGGGGGAGGTAGAGGGAGAGGGAGAGGGAGAGGTAGACGGAGAGGGGGAGGGGGAGGTAGAGGGAGAGGGAGAGGGAGAGGGGGAGGTAGACGGAGAGGGGGAGGTAGAGGGAGAGGGAGAGGGAGAGGGAGAGGGAGATGGAGAAGGGAAGGGTGAGGTAGAGGGAGAGGGGGAGGTAGAGGGAGATGGAGACATATTATTGAACTTGCAGCACCTCGATATATAAAAGTTACATACATTTGCAGTATAGTTGAGGCAAATTTAAATGCACATTTTGTTTGTAAAGACTAAAAGTGACAGAAAATGTTACATCACTGTGGCTCTTTTTTGTTTCTTTTTTTGTTTTTATTTCACCTTTATTTAACCAGGTAGGCTAGTTGAGAACACCTTTATTTAACCAGGTAGGCTAGTTGAGAACACCTTTATTTAACCAGGTAGGCCAGTTGAGAACACCTTTATTTAACCAGGTAGGCCAGTTGAGAACACCTTTATTTAACCAGGTAGGCTAGTTGAGAACACCTTTATTTAACCAGGTAGGCCAGTTGAGAACACCTTTATTTAACCAGGTAGGCTAGTTGAGAACACCTTTATTTAACCAGGTAGGCTAGTTGAGAACACCTTTATTTAACCAGGTAGGCCAGTTGAGAACACCTTTATTTAACCAGGTGGGCCAGTTGAGAACACCTTTATTTAACCAGGTAGGCCAGTTGAGAACACCTTTATTTAACCAGGTAGGCCAGTTGAGAACACCTTTATTTAACCAGGTAGGCCAGTTGAGAAGACCTTTATTTAACCAGGTAGGCCAGTTGAGAACACCTTTATTTAACCAGGTAGGCTAGTTGAGAACACCTTTATTTAACCAGGTAGGCCAGTTGAGAACACCTTTATTTAACCAGGTAGGCTAGTTGAGAACACCTTTATTTAACCAGGTAGGCCAGTTGAGAACACCTTTATTTAACCAGGTAGGCTAGTTGAGAACACCTTTATTTAACCAGGTAGGCCAGTTGAGAACACCTTTATTTAACCAGGTAGGCCAGTTGAGAACACCTTTATTTAACCAGGTAGGCTAGTTGAGAACACCTTTATTTAACCAGGTAGGTCAGTTGAGAACACCTTTATTTAACCAGGTAGGCTAGTTGAGAACACCTTTATTTAACCAGGTAGGCCAGTTGAGAACACCTTTATTTAACCAGGTAGGCTAGTTGAGAACACCTTTATTTAACCAGGTAGGCCAGTTGAGAACACCTTTATTTAACCAGGTAGGCCAGTTGAGAACACCTTTATTTAACCAGGTGGGCCAGTTGAGAACACCTTTATTTAACCAGGTAGGCCAGTTGAGAACACCTTTATTTAACCAGGTAGGCCAGTTGAGAACACCTTTATTTAACCAGGTAGGCCAGTTGAGAACACCTTTATTTAACCAGGTAGGCTAGTTGAGAACACCTTTATTTAACCAGGTGGGCCAGTTGAGAACACCTTTATTTAACCAGGTAGGCCAGTTGAGAACACCTTTATTTAACCAGGTAGGCCAGTTGAGAACACCTTTATTTAACCAGGTAGGCTAGTTGAGAACACCTTTATTTAACCAGGTAGGCCAGTTGAGAACACCTTTATTTAACCAGGTAGGCCAGTTGAGAACACCTTTATTTAACCAGGTAGGCCAGTTGAGAACACCTTTATTTAACCAGGTAGGCCAGTTGAGAACACCTTTATTTAACCAGGTAGGCTAGTTGAGAACACCTTTATTTAACCAGGTAGGCTAGTTGAGAACACCTTTATTTAACCAGGTAGACCAGTTGAGAACACCTTTATTTAACCATGTAGGCCAGTTGAGAACACCTTTATTTAACCAGGTAGGCTAGTTGAGAACACCTTTATTTAACCAGGTAGGCCAGTTGAGAACACCTTTATTTAACCAGGTAGGCCAGTTGAGAACACCTTTATTTAACCAGGTAGGCCAGTTGAGAACACCTTTATTTAACCAGGTAGGCCAGTTGAGAACACCTTTATTTAACCAGGTAGGCTAGTTGAGAACACCTTTATTTAACCAGGTAGGCCAGTTGAGAACACCTTTATTTAACCAGGTAGGCCAGTTGAGAACACCTTTATTTAACCAGGTAGGCCAGTTGAGAACACCTTTATTTAACCAGGTAGGCTAGTTGAGAACACCTTTATTTAACCAGGTAGACCAGTTGAGAACACCTTTATTTAACCATGTAGGCCAGTTGAGAACACCTTTATTTAACCAGGTAGGCTAGTTGAGAACACCTTTATTTAACCAGGTAGGCCAGTTGAGAACACCTTTATTTAACCAGGTAGGCCAGTTGAGAACACCTTTATTTAACCAGGTAGGCCAGTTGAGAACACCTTTATTTAACCAGGTAGGCTAGTTGAGAACACCTTTATTTAACCAGGTAGGCCAGTTGAGAACACCTTTATTTAACCAGGTAGGCCAGTTGAGAACACCTTTATTTAACCAGGTAGGCCAGTTGAGAACACCTTTATTTAACCAGGTAGGCCAGTTGAGAACACCTTTATTTAACCAGGTGGGCCAGTTGAGAACACCTTTATTTAACCAGGTAGGCTAGTTGAGAACACCTTTATTTAACCAGGTAGGCTAGTTGAGAACACCTTTATTTAACCAGGTAGGCCAGTTGAGAACACCTTTATTTAACCAGGTAGGCCAGTTGAGAACACCTTTATTTAACCATGTAGGCTAGTTGAGAACACCTTTATTTAACCAGGTGGGCCAGTTGAGAACACCTTTATTTAACCAGGTAGGCCAGTTGAGAACACCTTTATTTAACCAGGTAGGCCAGTTGAGAACACCTTTATTTAACCAGGTAGGCTAGTTGAGAACACCTTTATTTAACCAGGTAGGCCAGTTGAGAACACCTTTATTTAACCAGGTAGGCCAGTTGAGAACACCTTTATTTAACCAGGTAGGCCAGTTGAGAACACCTTTATTTAACCAGGTAGGCCAGTTGAGAACACCTTTATTTAACCAGGTAGGCTAGTTGAGAACACCTTTATTTAACCAGGTAGGCTAGTTGAGAACACCTTTATTTAACCAGGTAGACCAGTTGAGAACACCTTTATTTAACCATGTAGGCCAGTTGAGAACACCTTTATTTAACCAGGTAGGCTAATTGAGAACACCTTTATTTAACCAGGTAGGCTAGTTGAGAACACCTTTATTTAACCAGGTAGGCCAGTTGAGAACACCTTTATTTAACCAGGTAGGCCAGTTGAGAACACCTTTATTTAACCAGGTAGGCCAGTTGAGAACACCTTTATTTAACCAGGTAGGCCAGTTGAGAACACCTTTATTTAACCAGGTAGGCTAGTTGAGAACACCTTTATTTAACCAGGTAGGCCAGTTGAGAACACCTTTATTTAACCAGGTAGGCCAGTTGAGAACACCTTTATTTAACCAGGTGGGCCAGTTGAGAACAAGTTCTCATTTACAACTGCGACCTGGCCAAGATGAAGCAAAGCAGTGCGACACAAACAACACAGAGTTACACATGGAATAAACAAACATACAGTCAATAACACAATAGAGAAAAAATATATATATACAGTGTGAGCAAATGAGGTGAGATAAGGGAGGTAAAGGCAAAAAAAGGCCATGGTGGCGAAGTAAATACAATATAGCAAGAAAACACGGAGTGATAGATGTGCAGAAGATGAATGTGCAAGTAGAGAGACGGGCGCAAAGGAGCAAGATAAATAAATAACAGTATGGGGATGAGGTAGTTGGATGGGATATTTACAGATGGGCTATGTACAGGTGCAGTGATCTGTGAGCTGCTCTGACAGCTGGTGCTTAAAGTTAGTGAGAGAGATATGAGTCTCCAGGGTCAGTGATTTTTGCAATTCGTACCAGTCATTGGCAGTAGAGAACTGGAAGGACCGGCCAAATCAGGAATTGGCTTTGGAGGTGACCAGTGAGATATACCTGCTGGAGCGCGTGCTGCGGGTGCGTGCTCCTATGGTGACCAGTGAGCTGAGATAAGGCGGGGCTTTACCTAGCAGAGACTTGTAGATGACCTGGAGCCAGTGGGTTTGGCGACAAATATGAAGCGATGGTCAGCCAACAAGAGCATACAGGTCGCAGTGGTGGGTAGAATATGGGGCTTTGGTGACAAAACAGATGGCACTGTGATAGACTGCATCCAAATAGCTGAGTAGAGTGTTGGAGGCTCATTTGTAAATGACATCGCGAAGTCAAGGATCTGCAGGATAGTCAGTTGTACGAGGGTATGTGTGGCTGCATGAGTGAACGATGCTTTGTTGTGAAATAGGAAGCAGATTCTAGATTTAATTTTGGATTGGAGATGCTTAATGTGAGTCTGAAAGGAGAGTTTACAGTCTAACCAAACACCTTGGTATTTGTAGTTGTCCACATATTCTAAGTCAGAACCGTCCAGAGTAGTGATGCTAGACGGGTGGGCAGGTGCGGGCTGCGATCGGTTGAAGAGCATGCATTTAGTTTTACTTGTATTTAAGAGCAGTTGGAGGCCACGGAAGGAGAGTTGTATGGCATTGAAGCTCGTTTGGAGGTTAATTAACAGTGTCCAAAGAAGGTATCACAAATGGTGTCGTCTGCGTAGAGGTGGATCAGAGAATCACCAGCAGCAAGAGCGACATCATTGATGTATACAGAGAAAAGAGTCGGCCCGAGATTTTAACCCTGTGGCATCCCCATAGAGACTGCCAGAGGTCTGGACAACAGGCCCTCCGATTTGACACACTGAACTCTATCAGAGAAGTAGTTGGTGAACCAGGCGAGGCAGTCATTTGAGAAACCAAGGCTCTTGAGTCGGAATGTGATAAGAATGTGGTGATTGACAGAGTCAAAAGCCTTGGCCAGGTCGATGAATACAGCTGCACAGTATTGTCTCTTATCGATGGAGGTTATGATATCGTTTAGGACCTTGAGCGTGGCTGAGGTGATGATCAGCTCTGAAACCAGATTGCATAGCAGAGAAGGCACGGTGGGATTCGAAATGGTCGGTGATCTGTTTGTTAACTTGGCTTTCGAAGACCTTAGAAAGGCAGGGTAGGATAGATATAGGCCTGTAACAGTTTGGGTCAAGAGTGTCTCCCCCTTTGAAGAGGGGGATGACCGCGGCAGCTTTCCAATCTTTGGGGATCTCAGACGATACGAAAGAGGGTTTGAACAGGCTAGTAATAGGAGTTGCAACAATTTCGGAAGATCATTTTAGAACGAGAGGGTCCAGATTGTCTAGACCAGCTGATTTGTAGGGGTCCAGATTTTGCAGCTCTTTCAGAACATCAGCTATCTGGATTTGGGTGAAGGAGAAATGGGCAGGCATGGGCAAGTTGCTATGGGGGGTGCAGGGCTGTTGACCAGGGTAGGGGTGGCCAGGTGGAAAGTTTCCTAGCCTCAGTGCAGTGGGCAGCTGGGAGGAGGTGCTCTTATTCTCCATGGACTTTACAGTGTCCCAAAACTTTTTGGAGTTTGTGCTGCAGGATGCAAATTTCAGTTTGAAAAAGCTAGTCTTAGCTCTCCTAACTGCCTGTGTATATTGGTTCCTAATGTCCCTGAAAAGTTGCATATCGCAGGAGCTATTTGATGCTAATGCAGTACGCCACAGGATGTTTTTGTGCTGGTCAAGGGCAGTCAGGTCTGGAGTGAACCACGGGCTATATCTGTTCCTGGTTCTACATTTTTGTGAATGGGGCATGGTTATTTAAGATGGAGAGGAAAGCACTTTTAAATAATAACCAGGCATCCTCTACTGATGAGGTCAATATCCTTCCAGGATACCCGGGCCAGGTCGATTAGAAAGGCCTGCTCGCTGAAGTGTTCTAGGGAGCGTTTGACAGTGATGAGGGGTGGTCGTTTGACCGCAGACCCATTACGGACGCGTTGCTAACCATCCAAGGTGGTGCACCCTGAAGTCATAGTAGCAACTGAAGATCTGTCATCAAACAGAGGCATGGCAGCCTGGGTACATGTAGAGCAACTCACCTAATGCAGTCATTTAAAAAGAAAGAAAGAAAGAAAGAAAGTTCTTTCCAGTATCTAACCTGATGTAGCTGTCCTCTGGATGGATGAACTCGTGGAAGAACTGAAACTGATAGAGGTAGAGGACGACCAGGTGTCCAGCGCTGAATATGGCCATGAGGACACACATACAGCTGAAGATGAGGGTGTCGAAGGTCCGGCAGAACGACCACCACGTACACAGGAACAGGAACACGAAGAAATAGACCGCCGACGTCAGGGAGGGCAGAATTATACCTTAAAAATAAACAGACATTTATAAATCAATTCATCAATCAATAAGTAGACTGCCGAGTTCAGGGAGGGCAGAAATATACCTTAAAAATACACATACATTTATAAATCAATTCATCAATCAATCAACCAATCAATAAGTAGACTGCCGAGTTCAGGGGGGGGGGGGGGGCAGCATGATACCTGGTGGAAAAATAATAAGCATTCAGATAAGAAATATGACCAGAAGTTTATTTACAGCAAGCTACACTGTGGGTGAGATGTGAGCATTCAGATATAACAGAGAAGACCAGAAGTTTTTCCTCTGACCCCGTGACCTGACTAAGAAAATCTCTGGGCCCTATTTTCACTATAGTCATATTTAAGAAATGTAATAGCACTCATAAAGAAGGGTTTGAACACATTAAGATAGTTGGAGGCTGATTCTACCACTGAAAGACACTGACCTGTTAGCCCTAGTAGTATGGTGACCACCACTTTCCCTGCGGTGGTGATCAGATTCCCAATGATCTCCTTCACTTTGGACGCCACGGCAGCGACGCAACCCAGAATCTTCATCTTGGTGCTCTCCTCTTCCTCCTCCTCTTCTTCCTCCTCCTCTTCCTCCTCCTCCTCATCTTCTGCCTCCTCCTCCATTTCTTCCTCCTCTTCTCCGGCCTCGTACCCAGCCTCAAAGTTTTCATCCAACAGGACATTGTCATCAAGGCTAAGATCTTCCTCTTCAACCTGGTTGGTAGACAGAGAGTTCAAAGTTCACAGACAGTGTGCCGAAACGATTCAGAGCCAATCCAAAATGGATTCATACTTGTTCCTGCAAAAACCAGCACCTGGTTCTAGACACACTGCGGTGCCCAGGCTTTTATTTGGGATTTCTTTCAACAATTCAGTGTATAAAGAAAGGGATGGCCAAACCTCCTCATGAATAACTACTAGTTAGAGGAGGCCAAACCTCCTCATGAATAACTACTAGTTAGAGGTAGCCAAACCTCCTCATGAATAACTACTAGTTAGAGGTGGCCAAACCTCCTCATGAATAACTACTAGTTAGAGGAGGCCAAACCTCCTCATGAATAACTACTAGTTAGAGGTAGCCAAACCTCCTCATGAATAACTACTAGTTAGAGGAGGCCAAACCTCCTCATGAATAACTACTAGTTAGAGGAGGCCAAACCTCCTCATGAATAACTAGTTAGAGGAGGCCAAACCTCCTCATGAATAACTACTAGTTAGAGGAGGCCAAACCTCCTCATGAATAACTAGTTAGAGGAGGCCAAACCTCCTCATGAATAACTACTAGTTAGAGGTGGCCAAACCTCCTCATAGAGAACTACTAGTTAGAGGTGGCCAAACCTCCTCATAGAGAACTACTAGTTAGAGGAGGCCAAACCTCCTCATGAATAACTACTAGTTAGAGGAGGCCAAACCTCCTCATAGAGAACTACTAGTTAGAGGTGGCCAAACCTCCTCATAGAGAACTACTAGTTAGAGGAGGCCAAACCTCCTCATGAATAACTACTAGTTAGAGGAGGACAAACCTACTTATAGAGAACTACTAGTTAGAGGTGGCCAAACCTCCTCATAGAGAACTACTAGTTAGAGGTGGCCAAACCTCCTCATGAATAACTACTAGTTAGAGGTGGCCAAACCTCCTCATAGAGAACTACTAGTTAGAGGTAGCCAAACCTACTCATGAATAACTACTAGTTAGAGGAGGCCAAACCTCCTCATGAATAACTACTAGTTAGAGGTAGCCAAACCTACTCATGAATAACTACTAGTTAGAGGAGGCCAAACCTCCTCATGAATAACTACTAGTTAGAGGTAGCCAAACCTACTCATGAATAACTACTAGTTAGAGGAGGCCAAACCTCCTCATGAATAACTACTAGTTAGAGGAGGCCAAACCTCCTCATGAATAACTACTAGTTAGAGGAGGCCAAACCTCCTCATGAATAACTACTAGTTAGAGGAGGCCAAACCTCCTCATAGAGAACTACTGGTTAGAGGTGGCCAAACCTCCTCATGAATAACTACTAGTTAGAGGAGGCCAAACCTACTCATGAATAACTACTAGTTAGAGGTGGCCAAACCTCCTCATAGAGAACTACTAGTTAGAGGAGGCCAAACCTCCTCATGAATAACTACTAGTTAGAGGAGGCCAAACCTCCTCATGAATAACTACTAGTTAGAGGTGGCCAAACCTCCTCATGAAGAACTACTAGTTAGAGGAGGCCAAACCTCCTCATGAATAACTACTAGTTAGAGGTAGCCAAACCTCCTCATGAATAACTACTAGTTAGAGGAGGCCAAACTTCCTCATGAATAACTACTAGTTAGAGGAGGCCAAACCTCCTCATGAATAACTACTAGTTAGAGGAGGCCAAACCTCCTCATGAATAACTACTAGTTAGAGGTGGCCAAACCTCCTCATGAAGAACTACTAGTTAGAGGAGGCCAAACCTCCTCATGAATAACTACTAGTTAGAGGTAGCCAAACCTCCTCATGAATAACTACTAGTTAGAGGAGGCCAAACCTCCTCATGAATAACTACTAGTTAGAGGTGGCCAAACCTCCTCATGAATAACTACTAGTTAGAGGAGGCCAAACCTCCTCATGAATAACTACTAGTTAGAGGAGGCCAAACCTCCTCATGAATAACTACTAGTTAGAGGAGGCCAAACCTCCTCATGAATAACTACTAGTTAGAGGTGGCTTTTCCTCCTCATGAAGAACTACTAGTTAGAGGAGGCCAAACCTCCTCATGAATAACTACTAGTTAGAGGAGGCCAAACCTCCTCATGAATAACTACTAGTTAGAGGAGGCCAAACCTCCTCATAGAGAACTACTGGTTAGAGGTGGCCAAACCTCCTCATGAATAACTACTAGTTAGAGGAGGCCAAACCTACTCATGAATAACTACTAGTTAGAGGTGGCCAAACCTCCTCATAGAGAACTACTAGTTAGAGGAGGCCAAACCTCCTCATGAATAACTACTAGTTAGAGGAGGCCAAACCTCCTCATGAATAACTACTAGTTAGAGGTGGCCAAACCTCCTCATGAAGAACTACTAGTTAGAGGAGGCCAAACCTCCTCATGAATAACTACTAGTTAGAGGTAGCCAAACCTCCTCATGAATAACTACTAGTTAGAGGAGGCCAAACTTCCTCATGAATAACTACTAGTTAGAGGAGGCCAAACCTCCTCATGAATAACTACTAGTTAGAGGAGGCCAAACCTCCTCATGAATAACTACTAGTTAGAGGTGGCCAAACCTCCTCATGAAGAACTACTAGTTAGAGGAGGCCAAACCTCCTCATGAATAACTACTAGTTAGAGGTAGCCAAACCTCCTCATGAATAACTACTAGTTAGAGGAGGCCAAACCTCCTCATGAATAACTACTAGTTAGAGGTGGCCAAACCTCCTCATGAATAACTACTAGTTAGAGGAGGCCAAACCTCCTCATGAATAACTACTAGTTAGAGGAGGCCAAACCTCCTCATGAATAACTACTAGTTAGAGGAGGCCAAACATCCTCATGAATAACTACTAGTTAGAGGTGGCTTTTCCTCCTCATGAAGAACTACTAGTTAGAGGAGGCCAAACCTCCTCATGAATAACTACTAGTTAGAGGAGGCCAAACCTCCTCATATAGAACTACTGGTTAGAGGTGGCCAAACCTCCTCATGAATAACTACTAGTTAGAGGAGGCCAAACCTACTCATGAATAACTACTAGTTAGAGGTGGCCAAACCTCCTCATAGAGAACTACTAGTTAGAGGAGGCCAAACCTCCTCATGAATAACTACTAGTTAGAGGAGGCCAAACCTCCTCATGAATAACTACTAGTTAGAGGTGGCCAAACCTCCTCATGAAGAACTACTAGTTAGAGGAGGCCAAACCTCCTCATGAATAACTACTAGTTAGAGGTAGCCAAACCTCCTCATGAATAACTACTAGTTAGAGGAGGCCAAACTTCCTCATGAATAACTACTAGTTAGAGGAGGCCAAACCTCCTCATGAATAACTACTAGTTAGAGGAGGCCAAACCTCCTCATGAATAACTACTAGTTAGAGGTGGCCAAACCTCCTCATGAAGAACTACTAGTTAGAGGAGGCCAAACCTCCTCATGAATAACTACTAGTTAGAGGTAGCCAAACCTCCTCATGAATAACTACTAGTTAGAGGAGGCCAAACCTCCTCATGAATAACTACTAGTTAGAGGTGGCCAAACCTCCTCATGAATAACTACTAGTTAGAGGAGGCCAAACCTCCTCATGAATAACTACTAGTTAGAGGAGGCCAAACCTCCTCATGAATAACTACTAGTTAGAGGAGGCCAAACCTCCTCATGAATAACTACTAGTTAGAGGTGGCTTTTCCTCCTCATGAAGAACTACTAGTTAGAGGAGGCCAAACCTACTTATAGAGAACTACTAGTTAGAGGTGGCCAAACCTACTCATGAAAAACTACTAGTTAGAGGAGGCCAAACCTCCTCATGAATAACTACTAGTTAGAGGAGGCCAAACCTACTCATGAATAACTACTAGTTAGAGGAGGCCAAACCTACTCATGAATAACTACTAGCTAGAGGAGGCCAAACCTCCTCATGAATAACTACTAGTTTCAGGAGGCCAAACCTCCTCATGAATAACTACTAGCTAGAGGAGGCCAAACCTCCTCATGAATAACTACTAGTTAGAGGAGGCCAAACTTACTCATGAATAACTACTAGTTAGAGGTGGCCAAACCTCCTCATAGAGGACTACTAGTTAGAGGTGGCCAAACCTCCTCATAGAGGACTACTGGTTAGAGGTGGCCAAACCTCCTCATGGATAACTACTAGTTAGAGGTGGCCAAACATCCTCATGAATAACTAGTTAGAGGTGGCCAAACCTCCTCGTAGAGGACTACTGGTTAGAGGTGGCCAAACCTCCTCATAGAGAACTACTGGTTAGAGGTGGCCAAACCTCCTCATAGAGAACTACTGGTTAGAGGTGGCCAAACCTCCTCATAGAGAACTACTAGTTAGAGGTGGCCAAACCTCCTCATAGAGAACTACTGGTTAGAGGTGGCCAAACCTCCTCATGGAGAACTACTAGTTAGAGGAGGCCAAACCTGCTCATGGAGAACTACTAGTTGAAGGTGGCCAAACCTCCTCATAGAGAACTACTAGTTAGAGGTGGCCAAACCTCCTCATAGAGAACTACTGGTTAGAGGTGGCCAAACCTCCTCATAGAGAACTACTAGTTAGAGGTGGCCAAACCTCCTCATAGAGAACTACTGGTTAGAGGTGGCCAAACCTCCTTATGAATAACTACTAGTTAGAGGTGGCCAAACCTCCTCATAGAGAACTACTAGTTAGAGGTGGCCAAACCTCCTCATGAATAACTACTAGTTAGAGGTGGCCAAACCTCCTCATTAATAACTAGTTAGAGGTGGCCAAACCTCCTCATAGAGAACTACTAGTTAGAGGTGGCCAAACATCCTCATGAATAACTAGTTAGAGGTGGCCAAACCTCATCGTAGAGAACTACTAGTTAGAGGTGGCCAAACCTCCTCATAGAGACCTACTAGTTAGAGGTGGCCAAACCTCCTCATAGCGACCTACTAGTTAGAGGTGGCCAAACCTCCTCATAGAGAACTACTGGTTAGAGGTGGCCAAACCTCCTCATGGAGAACTACTAGTTATAGGTGGCCAAACCTCCTCATAGCGACCTACTAGTTAGAGGTGGCCAAACCTCCTCATGAATAACTAGTTAGAGGTGGCCAAACCTCCTCATAGAGACCTACTAGTTAGAGGTGGCCAAACCTCCTCATAGCGACCTACTAGTTAGAGGTGGCCAAACCTCCTCATAGAGAACTACTGGTTAGAGGTGGCCAAACCTCCTTATGAATAACTACTAGTTAGAGGTGGCCAAACCTCCTCATGAATAACTACTAGTTAGAGGTGGCCAAACCTCCTCATAGAGAACTACTAGTTAGAGGTGGCCAAACCTCCTCATGAATAACTACTAGTTAGAGGTGGCCAAACCTCCTCATTAATAACTAGTTAGAGGTGGCCAAACCTCCTCATAGAGAACTACTAGTTAGAGGTGGCCAAACATCCTCATGAATAACTAGTTAGAGGTGGCCAAACCTCATCGTAGAGAACTACTAGTTAGAGGTGGCCAAACCTCCTCATAGAGACCTACTAGTTAGAGGTGGCCAAATCTCCTCATAGCGACCTACTAGTTAGAGGTGGCCAAACCTCCTCATAGAGAACTACTGGTTAGAGGTGGCCAAACCTCCTCATGGAGAACTACTAGTTATAGGTGGCCAAACCTCCTCATAGCGACCTACTAGTTAGAGGTGGCCAAACCTCCTCATGAATAACTAGTTAGAGGTGGCCAAACCTCCTCATAGAGAACTACTAGTTAGAGGTGGCCAAACCTCCTCATAGAGAACTACTGGTTAGAGGTGGCCAAACCTCCTCATAGAGAACTACTAGTTAGAGGTGGCCAAACCTCCTCATAGAGAACTACTAGTTAGAGGTGGCCAAACCTCCTCATGGAGAACTACTGGTTAGAGGTGGATTTTACCCGGAGTAAAAATGGGAGGGACATGCTCAGTCAAGGGGAAGGTTCAATATTCTTTGTTTTTTTATCTAGTCCAAGCGAGGGTCAATTATGATGACATTTCTATATTTCTCAGTATTTTAGAATGAATTGCTTATTAGTCTATACACTGAGTGTACAATGTTTGGGGGATTAAAAACAATGTTTCTTGCCCATGATGTCTTTCTCAGAGTTATTGACGTCACAATAAGCCTGATTCAAGTAACTTATCTTGTGGTGCTGAAACTTGAAGATTTTTAAACCAGACAGATTATAGGGAGACACTTATGACCTTCTCTCGTTGGGTTAAACCACAGAAGAAGAGTATCCAGCAGTTAAAGCTTACGTTGTTCTGTGTCGGTAGACCTACTCTGTCTGGGATGGAAAGGTAGGCCTACTCTGTCTGGGATGGAAAGGTAGGCCTACTCTGTCTGGGGTGGAAAGGTAGGCCTACTCTGTCTGGGGTGGAAAGGTAGGACCTACTCTGTCTGGGGTGGAAAGGTAGACCTACTCTGTCTGGGGTGGAAAGGTAGGCCTACTCTGTCTGGGGTGGAAAGGTAGGTCTACTCTGTCTGGGGTGGAAAGGTAGGCCTACTCTGTCTGGGGTGGAAAGGTAGGACCTACTCTGTCTGGGGTGGAAAGGTAGGCCCTACTCTGTCTGGGGTGGAAAGGTAGGTCCTACTCTGTCTGGGATGGAAAGGTAGGTCCTACTCTGTCTGGGATGGAAAGGTAGGTCCTACTCTGTCTGGGATGGAAAGGTAGGCCTACTCTGTCTGGGATGGAAAGGTAGGCCTACTCTGTCTGGGTGGAAAGGTAGGTCTACTCTGTCTGGGGTGGAAAGGTAGGTCTACTGTGTCTGGGGTGGAAAGGTAGGTCTACTCTGTCTGGGGTGGAAAGGTAGACCTACTCTGCCTGGGGTGGAAAGGTAGGTCTACTCTGTCTGGGATGGAAAGGTAGGTCCTACTCTGTCTGGGATGGAAAGGTAGGTCCTACTCTGTCTGGGATGGAAAGGTAGGACCTACTCTGTCTGGGATGGAAAGGTAGACCTACTCTGCCTGGGGTGGAAAGGTAGGTCTACTCTGTCTGGGGTGGAAAGGTAGGCCTACTCTGTCTGGGGTGGAAAGGTAGGACCTACTCTGTCTGTGGTGGAAAGGTAGGTCTACTCTGTCTGGGGTGGAAAGGTAGACCTTACTCTGCCTGGGGTGGAAAGGTAGACCTACTCTGCCTGGGGTGGAAAGGTAGGCCTACTCTGTCTGGGTGGAAAGGTAGGTCTACTCTGTCTGGGGTGGAAAGGTAGGTCTACTGTGTCTGGGGTGGAAAGGTAGGTCTACTCTGTCTGGGGTGGAAAGGTAGACCTACTCTGCCTGGGGTGGAAAGGTAGGTCTACTCTGTCTGGGATGGAAAGGTAGGTCCTACTCTGTCTGGGATGGAAAGGTAGGTCCTACTCTGTCTGGGATGGAAAGGTAGGTCCTACTCTGTCTGGGATGGAAAGGTAGGTCCTACTCTGTCTGGGATGGAAAGGTAGGACCTACTCTGTCTGGGATGGAAAGGTAGACCTACTCTGCCTGGGGTGGAAAGGTAGGTCTACTCTGTCTGGGGTGGAAAGGTAGGCCTACTCTGTCTGGGGTGGAAAGGTAGGCCTACTCTGTCTGGGGTGGAAAGGTAGGACCTACTCTGTCTGTGGTGGAAAGGTAGGTCTACTCTGCCTGGGGTGGAAAGGTAGACCTACTCTGCCTGGGGTGGAAAGGTAGGACCTACTCTGCCTGGGGTGGAAAGGTAGACCTACTCTGCCTGGGATGGAAAGGTAGGACCTACTCTGCCTGGGGTGGAAAGGTAGACCTACTCTGTCTGGGTTGGAAAGGTAGGCCTACTCTGTAGGACTAACTTTTGAAAATACTCAGCTTCCTAATTAAGTCTCCGATTTAACAAGACACACTGATTTGGCATTGGAAAAATATGATGAGATCTCTTTGTCCATTCTTAGCCTGTAATTTCTGTAATTTGTGTGGTATAAAAAAAATATTAAAATTACGTAGAATTGTATAAAATATTTGATAGATTCATGCAATGCTTTTACTATGAAGGAGATATAGAATGATAGATTCATGCAATGCTTTTACTATGAAGGAGATATAGGATGATAGATTCATGCAATGCTTTTACTATGAAGGAGATATAGGATGATAGATTCATGCAATGCTTTTACTATGAAGGAGATATAGGATGATAGATTCATGCAATGCTTTTACTATGAAGGAGATATAGGATGATAGATTCATGCAATGCTTTTACTATGAAGGAGATATAGGATGATAGATTCATGCAAAGCTTTTACTATGAAGGAGATATTTCCACCCCTTGTCCACGGTGGTCTGTGAACCCACAACCTTCTGGCCCCCAGTAGCCCTGTGCTCTATCAAAATTCCTGCGTTGCCATGTAACGCTGACAGGTTGAAGAACAGTTTCTAAAACTGCATATCTAAAGGCTCTGGTCTGTCCAAGAAGAGAGGGGAAACGGTAGACATGTTCTCTACTTTCCACTTTATATTATTATTATTTAAGGTATAGGGGACGGTCACTTGTTTTTTTTTCAATCGTTCAGGGAGGGTTTAGGTAAAATATATTTTGCTGAAGGGAGGGCCATCCATTTTCCTTTCAGAGAGGTCTGATTTTCTCTATGTAACCCTCATTATACATAACATTTACCCCCTTAGTGTGTGGCACATTAAGTTTGTCGCTAGAGCTATCCATGGTTCTGAAACATGCCTGAATGGTTCTGAAACATGACTGAATGGTTCTGAAACATGACTGAATGGTTCTGAAACACGACTGAATGGTTCTGAAACACGACTGAATGGTTCTGAAACACGACTGAATCTGGTATAACAGAACCAGACGATGAGTATCAAATCATTCACCAGGAGACACCAGGAGGTTCCAGCTTAAACTGGAATGCTTTTCCAACAGTCTTGAAGGAGTTCCCACATATGCTGAGCACTTGTTGGCTGCTTTTCCTTCACTCTCAGGTTCAACTCATCCCAAACCATCTCAATTGGGTTGAGGTCTGGTGATTGTGGAGGCCAGGTCATCTGATGCATTCCAATACTCTCCTTCTTGGGCAAATAGCCCTTACACAGCCTGGAGGTGTGTTGGGTAATTGTCCTGTTGAAAAACAAATGATAGTCCCACTAAGCCCAAACTAGATGGGATGGTGTACTGCTGCAGAATGCTGTGGTAGCCATGCTAGTTGTGTGCCTTGAATTCGAAATACAGTGCCTTGTGAAAGTATTCGGCCCCCTTGAACTTTGCGACCTTTTGCCACATTTCAGGCTTCAAACATAAAGATATAAAACTGTATTTTTTTGTGAAGAATCAACAACAAGTGGGACACAATCATGAAGTGGAACGACATTTATTGGATATTTCAAACTTTTTTAACAAATCAAAAACTGAAAAATTGGGCGTGCAAAATTATTCAGCCCCTTTACTTTCAGTGCAGCAAACTCTCTCCAGAAGTTCAGTGAGGATCTCTGAATGATCCAATGTTGACCTAAATGACTAATGACAATGGCAAAAGGTCGCAAAGTACAAGGGGGGCGAATACTTTCGCAAGGCACTGTAAATCACTGACAGTGTCACCAGCAAAGCACCGTCACACCTCCTCCTCCATGCTTCACGGTGGGAACCACACATGCGGAGATCATTTGTTCACCTAATCTGCGTCTCACAAAGAAAGCGGTTGGAACCAAAAATGTCATATTTGGACTCATCAGACCAAAGGACATATTTCCACCGGTCTAATTTCCATTGCTCATGTTTTTTGGTCCAAGCAAGTCTCTTCTTCTTATTGGTGTCTTTTAGAAGTGGTTTCTTTTGCAGCAATTCGACCACGAAGGCCTGATTCACACAGTCTCTGAACAGTTGATGTTGACGTGTCTGTTTTTTTAAAACTCTGTGAAGCATTTATTTGGGCTGCAATTTATGAGGCTGATAACTCTTATGAACTTATCCTCTGGCTCTTCCTTTCCTGTGGTGGTCCTCATGAGAGCCAGTTTCATCATAGCGCTTGATGGTTTTTGCGACTGCACTTGAAGAAATTTTCAAAGTTCTTGAAATGTTCAGGACTGACTGACCTTTATGTCTTAAAGTAATGATGGACTGTTGAATCCAACATATCAATGATTATTTTGTAGACAAAGTGGAATTAAATCACTTTAGAAATACAATGAAATGCATATTAACTAGTTGACAAGTTAAAACCTTGGGAGTCTGAGCTGACATATGGAATTGTTTTAAGATGGTCATACCATGGATCATTTTAGCTATTTAATTTAGAATTTTAAGACCCATTTAGGTTTAAAAAAAAGTACTACAGCCCATAGAAACGCATTGAATAAATGGCAAAGACAGTCAAAAAAGTAAATCATAAAGAATAAGGTTTTGAAATGTCTGTCGTACTTGTATATGATATAAGAAAATATATATATTTTTTACACATTTTTAACCCCTTTTTTGTGGTAGGCACAAAACTACCTCCATACTTCCATTAATGTTTTTAACCGCTACTGGTTACCTACAGATGAGTGCAGTGACACTTGTGGAGGTCATAGAGCAAAACCGAGAACACCATCATGTTCGAGGGAATCTCCCTTTTCCACAGTGGGGGTCACATTAGTTTGTAGCCCAAATGGTTCGGACGCTACAAACAGAAGTTGGCACATCGACGGTATCGACTTTGTAGAGAAGAACGAAGACCAACATCATGAGAGTCTCATCTTTCTATATTAGCTTGTAGGCCAAACCGTTCGGATGCTACAGACGTTTTCGCGAGAAGACCAATTTTTTGAATGTTTCATGGTCAAACACCGCTGTATCTTGGCCGCCATCTTGTATCATAGGCAGATGCGCTGGATTAAGACGCAATGAATCTCTACCTTAAATTGTACGTATTTTGATGGGGATTTTTTTATTATGTTACTTAGATGGACGCACTGGTGCGTCAATAAACTCTATGATATGTTGGATTCATGTCTCCAACTCAACCAAAAATTTAAAAAAAGTGACAAGAATGGGATTAAGCCAGTGGCTCAGATTATTCTACAATGTAGAAAATAGTACAAATAAATAAAGAAAAACAACATGAACCTTTAGCCGGTAGTGTATCTTCTTCTTTCTTTAAAACCTCTTGAGACTAGGGGGCAGTATTTTGATGTTTGGATGAAAAACGTGCCCAAATGAAACTGCCTATTTCTCAGGCCCAGAAGCTAGAATATGCATATAATTGGCGGATTAGGATAGCAAACACTCTAAAGTTTCCAAAACTGTCTGTGTCTGTGAGTATAACAGAACTGATATTGCAGGCGAAAACCTGAGGAATATCCAACCAGGAAGTGCATTTTTTTTTTTACCTCTCTGTTCCATTGCCTGCCTAGGGATATCAACCAGATTCCTTTCCCTATGGCTTCCACAAGGTGTGAACAGTCTTTAGACATAATTTCAGGCTTTTATTCTGAAAAATGAGCAAGAATGATCACATCGCATCAGTGGATGTCCTCAGAATTGTGCATGCGCGAGCCACTGGAGCAGACATGTTCTCTCTCTCTCTCCTATTGAAGAAGCTACTGTCCGTCCGGTTGAAATATTATCGATTATTTATTGTAAAAACAACCTGAGGATTGATTATAAAAAACGTTTGACATGTTTCCACGTACTATTTGGACTTTTCGTCTGCCCCGTCGTGACCGAAAGACCCTGTGGATTACTCAACAAAATGCGCCAACGAAATTGAGGTTTTTGGATATAAAAATAGTCTTTATCGAACAAAACAAACATTTACTGTGTAACTGGGAGTCTCGTGAGTGCAAACATCCAAAGGTCATCAAAGGTAAGTGATTTAATTTATTGCTTTTCTGACTTTCGTGACCAATCTACTTGGCTGCTAGTGTTTGTAATATTTTGTCCTAAGTGCTGTCCTAACATAAACGCTTGGTTTGCTTTCGCTGTAAAGCTTTTTTGAAATCTGACACGCCAGGTGGATTAACAACAAGCTCAGCTGTATTTTGGTATATTGCACTTGTGATTTCATGAAAATTTAATATTTTTAGTAATTTAATTTGAGTTTGGCGCTCTGCAATTCAGCGGATGTTGACGAAAATGATGTGGACACCCTTTCAAATGAGTGGATTCAGCTATTTTAGTCACACCCATTACTGACAGGTGTATACAATCAAACACACAGCCATGCAATCTCCATAGACAAACACTGGCAGTAGAATGGCCTTACTGAAGTGCTCAGTGACTTCCAACATGGCACCGTCATAAGATGCCTCCTTTCCAACAAGTCAGTTTGTCAAATGTCTGCCCTGCTAGAGCTGCCCCGGTCAACTGTAAGTGCTGTTATTGTGAAGTGGAAATGTCTAGGAGCAATAATGGCTCAGCCACAAAGTGGTAGCAAGTTCACAGAATGGGGTCGCCGAGTGCTGAAGCTCGTAGCACTGTTCATCGGAAGCTTCATGAAATGGTTTTCCATGGCCGAGCAGCCACAAAAAAGCCTAAGATCACCAGGCGCAATGCCAAGCGTTGACTGTTGTGAGTTGTGTAAAGCTCTTGGACTCTGGAGCAGTGGAAACGCGTTCTCTGGAAAGATGAATCACACTTCACCATCTGGCAGTCCGAGGAACAAATCTGGTCTAGAGTCTATTCTACAGCCATCTGAGTGAGGTTTTTAATTATATCAGAGCAATAAAGAGAGGTGGGTAGATACCAGGGAAGGAGCTTAATGCCAGGGGGCAGCCTTCCAACTTTATCACCACTCTAGGGGAACACTGCTAAACTCAAATTCTGTTATCAGTGTTTATGAACCATGGGAGAGTTTGAAGCTGGGGCGCTATTGATGAGAAAGATTTTTTAAATAGAAGCATGGAGGCTTGGAGAGAGAGAGAGAGAGGGAGAGAGAGGGGGGGTGAGAGAGGAGAGGGAGAGAGAGAGGGGGGGTGAGAGAGGAGAGAGAGGGGGGGTGAGAGAGGAGAGAGAGAGAGAGAGAGACAGAGAGAGAGAGAGAGAGAGAGGGAGAGAGAGAGAGAGACAGAGAGAGAGAGAGAGAGAGAGAGACAGAGACCCCCACACCGAGCGGGTCAGACCAGACCTCTTCATTATGTAACCCCACAGATGAGCAACCCCCAGCGGAGAGTCAACCTCCCAGCACAGATTGCCACTCCCTCATTGAAATGAAGGACAAATTCACCCAGCTGGAGGTAAGGCAGGTGGAGCTGGAACAGCAGGTGATTACACTTCAGTCAGCACAGACCCAGACAACAGTCCAGCACAACAACAGCCCCTTAACCAGACCCGGAGAGCTGGAGGTGGACAGAGACATATCTGCACTTTGGACAGTGGTGAGACAAATACAACAGGAGAAAGAGGAGCAGAACAGAGCACTAGAGGAGAGTATCAGACTGCTGGTTAAGGAGAGGTTGAGGGGGATGGAGGAGAGGGTGAGGGGGATGGAGGAGAAGTTGAGGGGGACGGCGTGTGACAGAGAACAACCCACTAGAGAGGTGGCCACCCCCACAGAGAAGCCAGCAGAACAGCCCACCTCAGCACCCAACAAAAGTCTCGACACCACAGCAGAACAGTCCACACCAGACCCTGACCATAGAGTCGACACCACAGCAGAACAGTCCACACCTGACCCTGACCATAGAGTCAACATCACAGCAGAACAGACAAATGAAGAACCCCAAGCCCAGAGGCTCTCACCCCCTCTGAGCACCCCCCCTGTCAGCCACCCTGATAGCCCTTTTGACAACCCCCCCACACCCACTGAGGACAAACACAAGACACAGATTGTACTACTTATGGACTCAAATGGGAAATATATAGAAGAAAAAAAACTTTTTCCCAAACACAGTGTGTCTAAACTCTGGTGTCCAAACACCCAGCGCGCCCTAGACCTTCTGTCTGAGGCCAAACTAGGCTCACCCAGCCACATAATAATACACACAGGCACAAACGACCTGAGAGCACAGCAGGAAAGAGTGGCCACAGCACTGAAGGGAGTGATTGAAAAGGCTTCTTCTACTTTCCCCAACGCACAAGTGATCTCCACCCTGCTACCACGAAAAGACTTCCACCCTGCCACAATACAGCGGGTAAATGGAAGTATTTCCCGTGACTGTGCCTCAAAACCAAACGTTTTCCTGGCCCACCACTCCACCCTGGACTTGAACAGCCTCTATGACCAGGTCCACCTCTACAAGGCAGCAGTGCCCACCTTTGCCCGAACTCTAAAGGACATCGCTCTCAAACGTATCCCCAACACTTCACACAGGAGCAACAGATCAATAGACACCCCATCCAGACCAGCGAGACACCCTCCCAGATCTGCAGGACCCCCCCTGGACCTACACATAGAGGACCCACGCCAAGAGGAATTACATCCAGACCACAGTACACCCAGACACATCCACACCCTCACCCCAACCAATCAACACCCCCCCACGTCAACCATGCCCACACCCCATTTAGGCCCCCTCAGATCAGACCTATGCCACTCCTGCCCACCCCATGCACCCCACCCCCGCAAAGAGGGCCTCAACATGGAAGCCACACATACGCCCAGGTAGTGAGCGGGCAAACAGTCCCAACCCCCACTCTCACACTCGCCCAAGCCAATGGCATGTACCAGATGCTCAGCAGGCTCTGCTCACACTTACTGGCCTGAGGCCAAACCACGACCAACAACATTGGACACTCTATGGAACAAAAAGCCTTCACTATATTATCCTGGAATATCTGAGGTCATCTGCCTTTGGCCTAAAAAGCAGAAACCCGGACTTCACCAAAGAAATCGGTAATACAGACATTGTCATCCTGCAAGAAACTTGGTATAGAGGAGACGGACCCACTGGTTGCCCTCTAGGTTACAGAGAGCTGGTAGTCCCATCCACCAAACTACCAGGTGTGAAACAGGGAAGGGACTCAGGGGGTATGCAAATTTGGTATAGAGCAGACCTAACTCACTCCATTAAATTAATCAAAACAGGAACATTCTACATTTGGCTAGAAATTCAAAAGGAAATTATCCTAACAGAGAAAAATGTCCTCCTGTGTGCTACCTATATCCCCCCACTAGAATCCCCATTTTTGAATGAAGACAGCTTCTCCATCCTGGAGGGGGAAATCAATCATTTCCAGGCCCAGGGACATGTACTAGTCTGTGGCGACCTAAATGCCAGAACCGGACAAGAACCTGACACCCTCAGCACACAGGGGGACAAACATCTGCCTGGAGGTGACAGCATTCCCTCCCACATATGCCCCCCTAGGCACAACTATGACAACATAACCAACAAAAACGGGTCACAACTCCTGCAGCTCTGTCGCACGCTGGGTATGTACATAGTCAACGGTAGGCTTCGAGGGGACTCCTATGGTAGGTACACCTATAGCTCAACTCTTGGCAGTAGTACTGTAGACTACTTTATCACTGACCTCAACCCAGAGTCTCTCAGAGCGTTCACAGTCAGCCCACTGACACCCCTATCAGACCACAGCAAAATCACAGTCTACTTAAACAGAGCAATAATCAATCATGAGGCATCAAAGCCAAAGGAACTGAGTAACATTAAGAAATGCTATAGATGGAAGGAATGCAGTTTGGAAACCTACCAAAAAACAATTAGGCAACAACAAATTCAATCCCTTTTAGACAATTTCCTGGGTAAAACGTTCCGCTGTAATAGTGAAGGTGTAAACTTGGCAGTAGAAAATCTTAACAGTATATTTGACCTCTCAGCTTCCCTATCAAATCTAAAAATCTCAAATAGAAAACCGAAGAAAATTAACAATAATGACAAATGGTTTGATGAAGAATGCAAAAATCTAAGAAAGAAATTGAGAAACCTGTCCAACCAAAAACATAGAGACCCGGAAAGCCTGAGTCTACGCCTTCACTATGGTGAATCACTAAAACAATACAGAAATACACTACGGAAAAAGAAGGAACAGCACGTCAGAAATCAGCTCAATGCAATTGAAGAATCCATAGACTCTAACCACTTCTGGGAAAATTGGAAAACACTAAACAAACAACAACAAGAAGAATTATCTATCCAAAATGGAGATGTATGGGTAAACCACTTCTCCAATCTTTTTGGCTCTATAACAAAGAATAAAGAGCAAAAACATATACATGATCACATACAGATCTTAGAATCATCTATTAAAGACTACCAGAACCCACTGGATTCTCCAATTACATTGAATGAGTTACAGGACAAAATAAAAACCCTCCAACCCAAAAAGGCCTGTGGTGTTGATGGTATCCTCAATGAAATGATCAAATATACAGACAACAAATTCCAATTGGCTATACTAAAACTCTTTAACATCATACTTAGCTCTGGCATCTTCCCCAATATTTGGAACCAAGGACTGATCACCCCAATCCACAAAAGTGGAGACAAATTTGACCCCAATAACTACCGTGGAATATGTGTCAACAGTAACCTTGGGAAAATCCTCTGCATTATTATTAACAGCAGACTCGTACATTTCCTCAATGAAAACAATGTACTGAGCAAATGTCAAATTGGCTTTTTACCAAATTACCGTACAACAGACCATGTATTCACCCTGCACACCCTAATTGACAACCAAACAAACCAAAACAAAGGCAAAGTCTTCTCATGCTTTGTTGATTTCAAAAAAGCCTTTGACTGAATCTGGCATGAGGGTCTGCTATACAAACTGATGGAAAGTGGTGTTGGGGGTAAAACATACGACATTATAAAATCCATGTACACAAACAACAAGTGTGCGGTTAAAATTGGCAAAAAACACACACATTTCTTCACACAGGGTCGTGGGGTTAGACAGGGATGCAGCTTAAGCCCCACCCTCTTCAACATATATATCAACGAATTGGCGCGGGCACTAGAAAAGTCTGCAGCACCCGGCCTCCCCCTGCTAGAATCCGAAGTCAAATGTCTGCTGTTTGCCGATGATCTGGTGCTTCTGTCACCAACCAAGGAGGGCCTACAGCAGCACCTAGATCTTATGCACAGATTCTGTCAGACCTGGGCCCTGACAGTAAATCTCAGTAAGACCAAAATAATGGTGTTCCAAAAAAGGTCCAGTCACCAGGACCAAAAATACAAATTCCATCTAGACACTGTTGCCCTAGAGCACACAAAAAACTATACATACCTTGGCCTAAACATCAGCGCCACAGGTAACTTCCACAAAGCTGTGAACGATCTGAGAGACAAGGCAAGAAGGGCATTCTATGCCATCAAAAGAAACATACATTTCAACATACCAATTAGGATTTGGCTAAAAATACTTGAATCAGTCATAGAGCCCATTGCCCTTTATGGTTGTGAGGTCTGGGGTCCGCTCACCAACCAAGACTTCACAAAATGGGACAAACACCAAATTGAGACTCTGCACGCAGAATTCTGCAAAAATATCCTCCGTGTACAACGTAGAACACCAAATAATGCATGCAGAGCAGAATTAGGCCGATACCCACTAATTATCAAAATCCAGAAAAGAGCCGTTAAATTCTACAACCACCTAAAAGGAAGTGATTCACAAACCTTCCATAACAAAGCCATCACCTACAGAGAGATGAACCTGGAGAAGAGTCCCCTAAGCAAGCTGGTCCTGGGGCTCTGTTCACAAACACAAACACACCCTACAGAGCCCCAGGACAACAGCACAATTAGACCCAACCAAATCATGAGAAAACAAAAAGATAATTACTTGACACATTGGAAAGAATTAACAAAAAAACAGAGCAAACTAGAATGCTATTTGGCCCTAAACAGAGAGTACACAGCGGCAGAATACCTGACCACTGTGACTGACCCAAAATTAAGGAAAGCTTTGACTATGTACAGACTCAGTGAGCATAGCCTTGCTATTGAGAAAGGCCGCCGTAGGCAGACATGGCTCTCAAGAGAAGACAGGCTATGTGCTCACTGCCCACAAAATGAGGTGGAAACTGAGCTGCACTTCCTAACCTCCTGCCCAATGTATGACCATATTAGAGAGACATATTTCCCTCAGATTACACAGATCCACAAAGAATTCGAAAACAAATCCAAATTTGAAAAACTCCCATATCTACTGGGTGAAATTCCACAGTGTGCCATCACAGCAGCAAGATTTGTGACCTGTTGCCACGAGAAAAGGGCAACCAGTGAAGAACACACACCATTGTAAATACAACCCATATTTATGCTTATTTATTTTATCTTGTGTCCTTTAACCATTTGTACACTGTTAAAACACTGTGTATATATATATATATATAATATGACATTTGTAATGTCTTTACTGTTTTGAAACCTCTGTATGTGTAATGTTTACTGTTAATTTTTGTTGTTTTTCACTTTATATATTCACTTTGTATGTTGTCTACCTCACTTGCTTTGGCAATGTTAACACATGTTTCCCATGCCAATAAAGCCCTTGAATTGAATTGAATTGAATTGAATTGAGAGAGAGAGAGACAGAGAGACAGGGAGAGAGACAGAGAGAGACAGAGAGACAGAGAGAGAGACAGAGAGAGACAGAGAGACAGAGAGAGAGACAGAGAGAGACAGAGAGAGAGAGAGAGAGAGAGACAGAGAGACAGAGAGAGAGACAGAGAGAGACAGAGAGACAGAGAGAGACAGAGAGAGACAGAGAGACAGAGAGAGAGAGAGAGAGACAGAGAGACAGAGAGAGAGACAGAGAGAGACAGAGAGACAGAGAGACAGAGAGACAGAGAGAGAGAGAGAGAGAGAGACGGAGAGAGAGAGAGAGAGAGACAGAGAGAGACAGAGAGACAGAGAGAGAGACAGAGAGAGAGAGAGAGAGACAGAGAGAGAGACAGAGAGAGACAGAGAGATGATGAACCAGACAAACGTTTCCAAGGAATAACACTTCATAGTAATTCACATTAAGATTCAGGAAACATTCAAATGTTCTTATTTAACTGAACTCTGAACTCTGAAATAGGTTGCTAATTATACATGGTGGATATCAACTTTTATTTTATTACGTTTTTACGTAGCAAGATGGTCGACTCAATTCGAGTTCTTAGGAAACTTTGCAGTATTTTGTTTTTTTATGTATTATTTCTTACATTGTTGCCCCAGGAAATCTTAAGTCTTATTACACACAGCTGGGAAGAACTATTGGATATAAGTGCGACGTCAGCTTACCAACATTACGACCAGGAATACGACTTTCCCGAAGCGAAACCTCTGTTTGGAGAGGACAACGGATTGGATCCCAGAAGGAGACCCAAAACTACAGCGCCGCCCACCGTTCACCGAATATACTACTCGCCAATGTCTAGTCTCTTGACAACAAGGTTGATGAAAATCGAGATAGGGTTGCCTTCCAGAGAGACATCAGAGATTGTAACATTCTCTGTTTCACGGAAACATGGCTCCTTCGGGATATGTTGTCGGAATTGATTCAGCCACCAGGCTTCTCCATGCATCGCGCAGACAGAGATAAACACCTCTCTGGGAAGAGGAAGGGCGGGGGTGTATGCTTCATGATTAACGACTCATGGAGTAATCATAACAGCATACAGGAACTCAAGTCCTTCTGCTCACCTGATCTGGAATTCCTTACAATCAAATGCTGGCCATTTTACCTCCCAAGAGAATTCTCCTCAGTTATCGTCACAGCTGTGTACATTCCCCTTCAAGCAGACACCAAGACGGCCCTCAAGGAACTTCACTGAACTCCATGTAAACTTGAAGCCATACATCCTGAGGCTACATTTATTGTAGCTGGGGATTTTAACAAAGCAAATTTGAGAACAAGGCTACCTAAAATCTATCAGCATATTGATTGCACTACGCGCAGGGGTAATACACTGCTACTCTAACTTCCGTGATGCATACAAAGCCCTCCCCCGCCCTCCCTTCGGCAAATCCGACCACGACGCCATCATGCTCCTACCAGCTTATAGGTAGAAACTCAAACAGGATGTACCAGTGACTAGAACCATTCAACGCTGGTCTGACCAATCAGAAGCCATGCTTCAAGATTGTTTTGATCACGCGGACTGGAATATGTTCCGGTCAGCCTCAGAGAACAACATAGACCTATACGCTGACTCAGTGAGTGAGTTTATAAAGAAGTGCATTGGAGATGTTGTACCCACTGTGACTATTAAAACCAGAAACCGTGGACGGACAGGGGTAAAACTGAAAGAGCAAACCACCGCATTTAACCATGGAAAAAGGTCTGGGAATACGGCTGAATATAAACAGTGTAGTTATTCCCTCCGCAAGGCAATCAAACAAGCAAAATGTTGGTACAGGGACAAATTGGAGTCGCAATTCAACGGCTCAGACACAAGACATATGTGGCATACAGTGCCTTGCGAAAGTATTCGGCCCCCTTGAACTTTGCGACCTTTTGCCACATTTCAGGCTTCAAACATAAAGATATAAAACTGTATTTTTTTGTGAAGAATCAACAACAAGTGGGACACAATCATGAAGTGGAACGACATTTATTGGATATTTCAAACTTTTTTAACAAATCAAAAACTGAAAAATTGGGCGTGCAAAAAAATAATAATAAAAAAAATACAGTTTTATATCTTTATGCTTGAAGCCTGAAATGTGGCAAAAGGTCGGAAAGTTCAAGGGGGCCGAATACTTTTGCAAGGCACTGTATTTCTACAGGAAATCACGGACAACAAAAAAGAAAACCAGCCATGTCACGGGTACCGACGTTACGCTTCCAGACAAACTAAACATCTTCTTTGCCCGCTTTGAGGATAATGCAGTGCCACCATTGTGGCCCGCTAACAAGGACAGCCTCCCCCCCATTCTCCGTGGACGACGTGAGTAAAACATTTAAATGTGTTAAACCACACAAGGCTGCTGGCCCAGACAGCATCCATAGCCACGTCCTCAGAGCATGCGCAGACCAGGTGACTGGAGTGATTACGGACATATTCAATCTCTCCCTATCCCAGTTGTCCCAGTGCTGTCCCCCAACATGCTTCAAGATGACTAGCATTGTTCCTGTACCCAAGAAGGCAAAGAAAACTAAACTAAATGACTACCTCCCCGTAGCATACTTGTTAGATATTACCTTCGGGAACTAGAAGCACAAGCATTTCGCTACACTCACATTAACATCTGCTAACCATGTGTATGTGACCATTAACATCTGCTAACCATGTGACCATTAACATCTGCTAACCATGTGACCATTAACATCTGCTAACCGTGTGTATGTGACCAATAAAATGTCATTTTATTTGATAAGGTTTAATAAAACCTTTAAAGCCTTCAGGTATTTCATAACCAATTCATAACATTTGTGAAGTAATTGTTGTTGTGATGATAAATTCACGTTAAAAAAAGGAAATCAAACTGATTTTGTAATAAATGTTTTCATTAGAGTTCAACTTCAGTTTAATAAATGGAAGAAAACTAAAAGTGTGTGTGTGTGTGTGTGTGTATGTGTTTGTGTGTGTGTATGTGTATGTGTGTGTGTGTGTGTCTCCACTCACCCCTTCCTCCGGTTCGAAGTCGTAAACCACGTCCTCTGGTGGTCTGTTTTGGACCAGACTGTGACACAGCAGCCAGCAGCCCAGACCAGTTAGAAACATCCCTACGTCAGGGAGAAACACACGGATACCGTTCCCTGCATCTGCACCTATCACACTGGACACAGAGAGACAGACAGAAACAGATGAGACTGACATCATACTGTAGACAGACACACAGACAGTACAGTCATACCTACACCTACAGTATCACACCATTGTTACACTACAATCAAACCTATACAGATCACACTGTAGACAGACACACAGACAGTACAGTCATACCTACACCTACAGTATCACACTGTAGACAGAGAGAAGAGAGAGACAGATGAGAGTTACCGTTGTTACACTACATAATGTCTGTCTTTACAACCTCTCTGGGACATGGAGACAGTTCAATCAGTTCATGGATATAATATACACGCCGTTCGGAAAGTATTCAGACCCCTTGACTTTTTTCCAAATTTGTTTCGTTACAGCCTTATTCTGAAATGGATTAAAAAATAAAAAATTCTCATCAATCTACAGACAATACCCCATAATGACAACACAATACCCCATAACGACAAAAAAAAATGTTTTTTAGAAATGCTTGCAAAAAAAAAAAAATTTAACTGAAAGGAAGAGTCTTGGTGGTTCCAAACTTCTTCCATTTAATAATTATAAAGAGTAAAAACTCACAGACAGCTTAAAAAGCTCAAACCAAGTTTATTCACCCACTGGGTCAAACAGCTGCAAAGACAAAGACATGATTACACAAACACAGATTTTTATACCCTCCTACTAGGAGGAGTCCACTCCTTGCACATCTAGACAGCCAATACATCTCTGTTGCTTGGCAGGAACATAATGGGTTCCTCTCACCGGTGTAGTCATGGCCCTGCCTCACGCTAGAACTTTCGTGGGCAAGTATAATAGGACTGTTCCTTCTCACTTTGTCTGACTTCGTCCCGAATTCCTCACTCCTCCCTAATTCACGGCTGTCCTACCTTGTGTGTGTTGCCTTTTGCCTCCCTCGTTAGGAGGCTATTTTGTGTAGATTGATGAGGTAATACATGTATTTAATCCATTTTAGAATAAGGCTGTAATGTAACAAAATGTGGGAAAAGGGAAGGTGTCTGTATACTTTCCGAAGGCCCTGTATAATGGATAATAATACACCGTCTGTAGAATTCAAATGTGGTACATTTGCAAAACCAAGCGGTGATGCAGCCAAGATGCTCTCGATGGCGCAGATGTAGAACTTTTTGAGGATCTGATGGCCCATGCCAAATCTTTTCAGCCTCCTGAGGGGGACGAGGCGCTGTCATGCCCTCTTCATTACTATGCGGGGGCATGTGGACCACGTTAAGTTCTTAGTGACACCAAGGAACCTGAAGCTCTCAACCCGCTCCACTACAACCCCGTCGATGTGGATGGAGGCAGGCTCTCCCCTCTTTCTCCTGCAGTCCACAATCAGCTCCTTGGCTTTACCAACATTGAGGGAGAGGTTGTTGTCATGGCACCACACTGCAAAGTCTCTGACCTAATCCCTGTAGGTTGTCTCATCGCTGTCTGTGATCTGGCCTACTACTGTCGTGTCATCAGCAAACTTGATTGTTGTGTTGGAGTTGTGCGTCACCACTCAGTCATGGATGAACAGGGAGCACAGGAGGGGACTAAGCACACACCTCTGGGTGGCCCCCGTGTTGAGGGTCAGCATTTCGGGGGTGTTATTGCCTACCCTCACCACCTTGGGCCGGCCCATCAGGAAGTCCAGGATCCAATTGCAGCGGGAGGTGTTCATTCCCAGGGTCCCGAGCTTGGTGATGAGCTTGGAGGGCACTATGGTGTTGAACACTGATCCGTAGTCTGAACCCGAGTCATATGTGGATCTGTTGAGGCAGCATGTGAATAGGAGTGGATCTAGGGCATCTGGGATGATCTGGGATGATGGTGTTGATGTGTCATGATCAGCCTTCCAAAGCACTTCATACTTACAGATGTGTGCTACAAAGCAATAGGCATTTAGGCAGGTTACCTTGGAGTTCTTGGGGACAGGGACAGTGGTGGTCAGCTTGAAAGATATTGGGATTACAGACTGGGACAAAGAGAGATCGAAAACGTCAGTGAAGTCACTTGCCAGCTGGTCTGTGAATGCTTTGAGAACGTGCCCTAGTATTCTATCTGGCCCGAAGGCCTTGCTGTTTACTCACATCGGCCATAGAGAGCGAGATCTCACAGTCATCCAGAACAACAGGGGCTCTCATGCCAGACTTGGTGTTGTTTTCCTTTACGCGAGTATAAAAGGCATTTAGCTCGTTTGGAAGGCCGCGTCACTGGGCATCTCACGGCTGGGTTTCCCTATGTAGTCCGTTATCGTCTGTAAGCCCTGCCACATACAATGAACATTGTAGCTGATGAAAACAAGATTCCACCTTCCTCCTATATTCTCATTTTTCCTGTTTGATGTCTGGTTGGAGGTTGTAGCGCTTACTTGTATGCGTCCGTTTTTCCCGTTCCTTGTAAGCGGTGACTCTAGCCTTTAGCCCAGCACTGATATTTCCTGTAACCCATGGTTTTATGTTTGGATACATTAGTATAGTCACTGTGTGGACGATGTCGTCGATGCACTTATTGATGACCGATGTGGTAAACTCCACAATTCTATTGGATGAATAGCAGAACATATCCCAGTCTGTACTAGCAAAGCAGTCGGGTAGCCTCGCGTCTGCTTCATCTGACCACTTCTGTATTGAGCGTGTCACTGGTACTTCCTGTTTTAGCTTTTGTTTGTAAACAGGAAGCAGGAGGATAGAGTCGTGGTCAGATTTGCCAGAGGGAGGGCATGTTATGCATTTTTGTGTGTAGAATAAAAGTGGTCTGGAGTTTTAGTGCCCCCTAGTGGCACAGGATACATGTTGGTAGAAATGAGGTAGGATGGTTTTAAGTCTCCCCTTGTTAAAGTCTCCGTCCACCATAAAAGCTGCCTCTGGGTGTGCGCTTTCCTGTTTTCTTTATGGCTCAATACAGTTTGTTGAGTGCCACAGTAGTGTTGGCCTGTGGAGAAATGTAGAAAGCCTTGATAATTACGGATGAGAACTCTCTTAGTAGATATAAAAAAAAGGTGTGCAGCTTAGCATGAGGTATTCTATATCAGGTGAGCAAAATCTTGAGATTTTCCTTAAAACTGGAAGCAGCGCACCAGTTGCTGTTTATTAAAAGGCACACCCCTCCCTCTTTGGACTAGCCTGATTCCTCCGTTGTCTGATCGTGCAGGTAGGGCTTCATGGAGAAACCACTGAGTTCTATGTTCATAGATTCAGCCAGCCAAATTTCTCGACAAAACATAATCTTTCCATGACATAGACTGAATCCAGGTGAAAACTATGATCCATATAGATATCACTTGTTAAATCCACTTCAATCAGTGTAGATAAATGACTGACAGACATAATGAGGTTTAACATCAACAGACTCACAGACATAATGAGGTTTAACCTCAACAGACTGACAGACATAATGAGGTTTAACCTCAACAGACTGACAGACATAATGAGGTTTAACATCAACAGACTCACAGACATAATGAGGTTTAACCTCAACAGACTGACAGACATGATGAGGTTTAACATCAACAGAAACCACAGGTTGAGAAGGACAGGTCAGAACCATCAGAAGCATTTAGAAACCTAGTCTGTGTCCAAATTGTACCCTATTCCCTACATAGTACACTACTTTTGACCAGAGCCCTAACTAATTATACTGAACAAAATTAAAGTGTTGGTCCCATTTATCATGAGATGAAATAAAAGATCCCAGAAATGTTCCATACGCACCAAAAAAAAGTATATCTCTAATACAGATAGTGGGTGATATATTTCACAAGGTATTCTCATCTGTGGTACGTTCTGCTGTCCTCTAATGTGTGACATTTCTATTCAGGTTTGATATTTTATTAACGTCAGAAATTATGTACATGAGATATACAGCAGAAATACTGTATATAATAATAACATTATTCACTTTATAAAACTCTTATCTATGTACTGTACATGTTTTCCTTATCTCTTACCTCTCAAAGCCGATCTGTCGTATGGATCTCTCCCACATGGAACCTGGAGAGGAAACACAGAAGAACATCATCAGAGTAGGAAGGGCTTTGTTTCTCTGCAGGTAGGGCTTGGCTTCGTTTCTCTGCAGGTAGGGCTTGGCTTTGTTTCTCTGCAGGTAGGGCTTGACTTTGTTTCTCTGCAGGTAGGGCTTGACTTTGTTTCTCTGCAGGTAGGGCTTGGCTTCGTTTCTCTGCAGGTAGGGCTTGGCTTCGTTTCTCTGCAGGTAGGGCTTGGCTTTGTTTCTCTGCAGGTAGGGCTTGGCTTTGTTTCTCTGCAGGTAGGGCTTCGTTTCTCTGCAGGTAGGGCTTGGCTTCGTTTCTCTGCAGGTAGGGCTTGGCTTCGTTTCTCTGCAGGTAGGGCTTCGTTTCTCTGCAGGTAGGGCTTTGTTTCTCTGCAGGTAGGGCTTGGCTTCGTTTCTCTGCAGGTAGGGCTTGGCTTCGTTTCTCTGCAGGTAGGGCTTCACTTCATTTTTCCGCAGGTAGGGCTTGGCTTCGTTTTTCTGCAGGAACGGCTTCGTTTCTCTGCGGGTAGGGCTTGGCTTCGTTTCTCTGCAGGTAGGGCTTGGCTTTGTTTCTCTGCAGGTAGGGCTTCATTTCTCTGCAGGTAGAGCTTTGTTTCTCTGCAGGTAGGGCTTGGCTTCGTTTCTCTGCAGGTAGGGCTTGGCTTTGTTTCTCTGCAGGTAGGGCTTGGCTTTGTTTCTCTGCAGGTAGGGCTTCGTTTCTCTGCAGGTAGGGCTTGGCTTCGTTTCTCTGCAGGTAGGGCTTGGCTTCGTTTCTCTGCAGGTAGGGCTTGGCTTTGTTTCTCTGCAGGTAGGGCTTGGCTTTGTTTCTCTGCAGGTAGGGCTTCGTTTCTCTGCAGGTAGGGCTTGGCTTCGTTTCTCTGCAGGTAGGGCTTGGCTTCGTTTCTCTGCAGGTAGGGCTTGGCTTTGTTTCTCTGCAGGTAGGGCTTGGCTTCGTTTCTCTGCAGGTAGGGCTTGGCTTCGTTTCTCTGCAGATAGGGCTTGGCTTTGTTTCTCTGCAAGTAGGGTTTGGCTTTGTTTCTCTGCAGGTAGGGCTTGGCTTCGTTTCTCTGCAGGTCGGGCTTGGCTTTGTTTCTCTGCAGGTAGGGCTTAGTTTCTCTGCAGGTAGGGCTTCGTTTCTCTGCAGGTAGGGCTTCGTTTCTCTGCAGGTAGGGCTTTGTTTCTCTGCAGGTAGGGCTTGGCTTCGTTTCTCTGCAGGTAGGGCTTGGCTTCGTTTCTCTGCAGGTAGGGCTTCGCTTCATTTTTCCGCAGGTAGGGCTTGGCTTCGTTTTTCTGCAGGAACGGCTTCGTTTCTCTGCGGGTAGGGCTTGGCTTCGTTTCTCTGCAGGTAGGGCTTGGCTTTGTTTCTCTGCAGGTAGGGCTTCATTTCTCTGCAGGTAGAGCTTTGTTTCTCTGCAGGTAGGGCTTGGCTTCGTTTCTCTGCAGGTAGGGCTTGGCTTTGTTTCTCTGCAGGTAGGGCTTGGCTTTGTTTCTCTGCAGGTAGGGCTTGGCTTTGTTTTTCTGCAGGTAGGGCTTGGCTTCGTTTCTCTGCAGGTAGGGCTTGGCTTTGTTTCTCTGCAGGTAGGGCTTGGCTTTGTTTCTCTGCAGGTAGGGCTTGGCTTCGTTTCTCTGCAGGTAGGGCTTGGCTTTGTTTCTCTGCAGGTAGGGCTTGGCTTTGTTTCTCTGCAGGTAGGGCTTGGCTTTGTTTTTCTGCAGGTAGGGCTTGGCTTCGTTTCTCTGCAGGTAGGGCTTGGCTTTGTTTCTCTGCAGGTAGGGCTTGGCTTCGTTTCTCTGCAGGTAGGGCTTGGCTTCGTTTTTCTGCAGGAAGGGCTTCGTTTCTCTGCAGGTAGGGCTTCGTTTCCCTTTAGGAAGGGCTTCGTTTCTCTGCAGGTAGGGCTTCGTTTCGCTGCAGGTAGGGCTTCGCTTCGTTTCTCTGCAGATAGGGCTTAGTTTCTCTGCAGGTAGGGCTTCATTTCTCTGCAGGTAGGGCTGCGTTTCTCTGCTACCTAAGGTGTTCCTGATTGCCGTTGTGTATTTCAAGACAGATTTCCAGGTACTCTATTATTTTCTATTCACCTCATGCAGAAAATGACCCACGGCTGATAATGCCTTAGTTCCAGGGAAAACACATCATCACATTGTGACTGGAGACTACAGACTAATCTAGACTAATGGCAAATCAATGTGAAGGTATATTAGGTGAGCAGTTAGGTGTTGAATATCCTACTGATGGTAGTGCTGTTGTGGAGACCGTTGAAATAGAATCTCCACCCATTATGACCTGAATGGGGAGGTCCGTCCTCTATGGTTCAGACACTACAGGGGCAGACAGTCTTATACTAACAAACACAACTCAGAGACTCAGACACAAATCTTTCTTCTGAAAGGTCTTAGTCATTTTAGGCTACCTCTTCTCGCTCTACAAATTGGTGCTCTCTCTCTCTCTCTCTCTCACAATCTCTCTCAATCTCACCTTCTCTGTCTGTCTGTCTTTCTTTCTCTCTCTCTGTCTGTCTGTATTTCTTTCTCTCTCTCTCTGCCTCTCTCTGTCTGCCTGTCTTTCTTTCTCTTTCTCTCTGCCTCTCTCTCTGTATTTCACTGTCTCTCTCACTCTCTTTCTGTCTCTCATTTTCAATTTCATTTTAAGGGCATTATTGGCATGGGAAACACATGTTAACATTGTCAAAGCAAGTGAAGTAGATAACAAAATGTTAGAGCACCATTGACATGACACTAGAACATTCTATAACAGCCATGTTAACTCTTAATTAACATGACACTACAACATTCTATAACAGCCATGTTAGAACCCCATTAACATGACACTACAACATTCTATAACAGCCATGTTAGAACCCCATTAACATGACACTACAACATTCTATAACAGCCATGTTAGAACCCCATTAACATGACACTACAACATTCTATAACAGCCATGTTAGAACCCCATTAACATGACACTACAACATTCTATAAAAGTCATGTTAGAACCCCATTAACATAACACTACAACATTCTATAACAGCCATGTTAACTCTTAATTAACATGACACTACAACATTCTATAACAGCCATGTTAGAACCCCATTAACATGACACTACAACATTCTATAACAGATATGTTAGAACCCCATTAACATGACACTACAACATTCTATAATAGCCATGTTAGAACCCCATTAACATGACACTACAACATTCTATAACAGCTATGTTAGAACTCCATTAACATGACACTACAACATTCTATAACAGCCATGTTAGAACCCCATTAACATGACACTACAACATTCTATAACAGCCATGTTAGAACCCCATTAACATGACACTACAACATTCTATAACAGCTATGTTAGAACCCCATTAACATGACACTACAACATTCTATAACAGCTATGTTAGAACCCCATTAACATGACACTACAACATTCTATAACAGCCATGTTAGAACCCCATTGACATCATAACACCGCGATGTGCAACAGGTCTTAGGGTAACGTGAGGGGAATTAAGCCTCATTCAGGATAGCTAGCAGAGGGAAGGGATTTATTTCCCAAATTATATATCGTCTATACACACCACGTATTTATATTCTGAGTCTGACACTGTTCAGTCTAATACAGTTGAAGTCGGAAGTTTACATACACCTCAGCCAAATACATTTAAACTCAGTTTTTCACAATTCCTGACATTTAATCCTAGTAAAAAATCCCCTATCTTAGGTCAGTTAGGATCACCACTTTATTTTAAGAATGTGAAATGTAAGAATAGTAGAGAGAATGATTTCTTTCAGCTTTTATTTATTTCATCACATTCCCAGTGGGTCAGAATACACTCAATTGGTATTTGTTAGCGTTGCCTTTAAATTGTTTAACTTGGGTCAAACGTTTCGGTTAGCCTTCCACAAGCTTCCCACAATAAGTTGGGTGAATTTTTGCCCATTCCACCTGACAGAACTGGTGTAACTGAGTCAGGTTTGTAGGCCTCCTTGTTCGCACATGCTTTTTCAGTTCTGCCCACACATTTTCTATAGGATTGAGGTCAGGGCTTTATGATGGCCACTCCAATACCTTGACTTTGTTGTCCTTAAGCCATTTTGCCACAACTTTGGAAGTATGGTTGGGGTCATTATCCATTTGGAAGACCCATTTGTGACCAAGCTTTAACTTCCTGACTGATGTCTTGAGATGTTGCTTCAATATACACACATGATTTTCCTACCTCATCTATTTAGTGAAGTGCACCAGTCCCTCCTGCAGCAAAGCACCCCCAAAACATGATGCTGCCACCCCCGTGCCTCACGGTTGGGATGGTGTTCTTCGGCTTGCAAGCATCCCCCTTTTTCCTCCAAACATAACAATGGTCATTATGGCCAAACAGTTCTATTTTTGTTCAGAACAGAGTACATTTCTCCAAAAAGTAAGATCTTTGTCCCCATGTGCAGTTGCAAACCGTAGTCTGGCTTTTTTATGGCAGTTTTGGAGCAGTGGCTTCTTCCTTGCTGAGTGGCCTTTCAGGTTATGTCGATATAGGACTCGTTTTACTGTGGATATAGATACTTTTGAACCTGTTTCCTCCAGCATCTTCACAAGGTCCTTTGCTGTTGTTCTGGGACTGACTTTTGCTGTTGTTCTGGGACTGACAAGTCTCCTTCCTGAGCGGCATGACAGCTGCGTGGTCCCATGGTGTTTATTCTTGTGTACTATTGTTTGTACAGATGAACGTGGTACCTTCAGGCGTTTGGAAATTGCTCTCAAGGATGAATCAGACTTGTGGAGCTCCACAATTTTTTTCTGAGGTCTTTTCCCATGATGTCAAGCAAAGAGGCACTGAGTTTGAAGGTAGGCTTTAAAATACATCCTCAGGTACACCTACAATTGACTCAAATTATGTCAATTAGCCTATCATAAGATTCTAAAGCCGTGACACCATTTTCTGGAATTTTCCAAGCTGTTTAAAGGCACAGTCAACTTAGTGTAGTAAACTTCTGACCCTCTGGAATTGTGATACAGTGAATTATAAGTGAAATAATCTGTCTGTAAACAATTGTTGGAAAAATGACTTATTATTTCTGTATTTGCTAGACATTCTACAACACTGTTGGCGCTAGCAACATAATAATTTCGCTGGCCCTGCTATAACAACTGCAGATCTGTGTACATGAGCAATAAACTTTGGTGGTCTAGTGCCATTTTCCAATGAGACCAGAGAGATTTGCGGCTCGGTGAGATATGGTAATTAAAACACCTGTTCTGAAACTAATTTAAAATTACCTAAATAATTTGTAATCACTTTTTATTCATTGAGACATCATATTATGAGATGAACTGATCCTGAAATATAGACTACTGGCTTTACCCTGTCAGACTACTGGCTTTACCCTGTCAGACTACTGGCTTTACCCTGTCAGATTACTGGCTTTACCTTGTCAAACTACTGGCTTTACCTTGTCAGACTACTGGCTTTACCCGGTCTGACTACTGGCTTTACCCTGTCAGACTACTGGCTTTACCCTGTCAGACTACTGGCTTTACCCTGTCAGACTACTGGCTTTACCCTGTCAGACTACTGGCTTTACCTTGTCAGACTACTGGCTTTACCCGGTCTGACTACTGGCTTTACCCTGTCAGACTACTGGCTTTACCCTGTCAGACTACTGGCTTTACCCTGTCAGACTACTGGCTTTACCCTGTCAGACTACAGGCTTTACCTTGTCAGACTACTGGTTTTACCCGGTCTGACTACTGGCTTTACCCTGTCAGACTACTGGCTTTACCCTGTCAGACTACTGGCTTTACCCTGTCAGACTACTGGCTTTACCCTGTCAGACTACTGGCTTTACACTGTCAGACTACTGGCTTTACCCTGTCAGACTACTTTACCCTGTCAGACTACTTTACCCTGTCAGACTACTTTACCCTGTCAGACTACTGGTTTTACACGGTCTGACTACTGGCTTTACCCTGTCAGACTACTGGCTTTACCCTGTCAGACTACTGGCTTTACCCTGTCAGACTACTGGCGTTACCCTGTCAGACTACTGGCTTTACACTGTCAGACTACTGGCTTTACCCTGTCAGACTACTGGCTTTACCCTGTCAGACTACTGGCTTTACCCTGTCAGACTACTGGCGTTACCCTGTCAGACTACTGGCTTTACACTGTCAGACTACTGGCTTTACCCTGTCAGACTACTGGCTTTACCCTGTCAGACTACTGGCTTTACCCTGTCAGACTACTGGCGTTACCCTGTCAGACTACTGGCTTGAACCTGTCAGACTACTGGCTTTGACCGGTTAGACTACTGGCTTTACACTGTCAGACTACTGGCTTTACCCGGTTAGACTACTGGCTTTACCGTGTCAGAATACTGGCTTTACCTGGTCAGACTACTGGCTTTACCCGGTCAGACTACTGGCTTTACCCTGTCAGACTACTTTACCCTGTCAGACTACTTTACCCTGTCAGACTACTGGCTTTACCCTGTCAGACTACTGGCTTTACCCTGTCAGACTACTGGCTTTACCCTGTCAGACTACTTTACCCTGTCAGACTACTGGCTTTACCCTGTTAGACTACTGGCTTAACTCTGTCAGACTACTGGCTTTACCCTGCCAGACTACTGGCTTTACCCTGTCAGACTACTGGCTTTACCCTGTCAGACTACTTTACCCTGTCAGACTACTGGCTTTACCCTGTTAGACTACTGGCTTAACTCTGTCAGACTACTGGCTTTACCCTGCCAGACTACTGGCTTTACCCTGTCACACTACTTTACCCTGTCAGACTACTTTACCCTGTCAGACTACTGGCTTTCCCGGTCTGACTACTGGCTTTACCCGGTCAGACTACTGGCTTTACCCGGTCTGACTACTGGCTTTACCCTGTCAGACTACTGGCTTTACCCTGTCAGACTACTGGCTTTACCCTGTCAGACTACTGGCTTTACCCTGTCAGACTACTGGCTTTAACCTGTCAGACTACTGGCTTTACCTTGTCAGACTACTGGCTTTACCCGGTCTGACTACTGGCTTTACCCTGTCAGACTACTGGCTTTACCCTGTCAGACTAATTGGCTTTACCCTGTCAGACTACTGGCTTTACCCTGTCAGACTACTGGCTTTACCTTGTCAGACTACTGGTTTTACCCGGTCTGACTACTGGCTTTACCCTGTCAGACTACTGGCTTTACCCTGTCAGACTACTGGCTTTACCCTGTCAGACTACTGGCGTTACCCTGTCAGACTACTGGCTTTACACTGTCAGACTACTGGCTTTACCCTGTCAGACTACTGGTTTTACCCGGTCTGACTACTGGCTTTACCCTGTCAGACTACTGGCTTTACCCGGTTAGACTACTGGCTTTACCCTGTCAGACTACTGGCTTTACCCTGTCAGACTACTGGCTTTACCCTGTCATACTACTGGCGTTACCCTGTCAGACTACTGGCTTTACACTGTCAGACTACTGGCTTTACTCTGTCAGACTACTGGCTTTACCCTGTCAGACTACTGGCTTTACCCTGTCAGACTACTGGCGTTACCCTGTCAGACTACTGGCTTTACACTGTCAGACTACTGGCTTTACCCTGTCAGACTACTGGCTTTACCCTGTCAGACAACTGGCTTTACCCTGTCAGACTACTGGCGTTACCCTGTCAGACTACTGGCTTGACCCTGTCAGACTACTGGCTTTGACCAGTTAGACTACTGGCTTTACACTGTCAGAATACTGGCTTTACCCGGTCAGACTACTGGCTTTACCCTGTCAGACTACTTTACCCTGTCAGACTACTTTACCCTGTCAGACTACTGGCTTTACCCTGTCAGACTACTGGCTTTACCCTGTCAGACTACTGGCTTTACCTGGTTAGACTACTGGCTTTACCCTGTCAGACTACTGGCTTTACCCGGTTAGACTACTGGCTTTACCCTGTCAGACTACTGGCTTTACCCTGTCAGACTACTTTACCCTGTCAGACTACTTTACCCTGTCAGACTACTTTACCCTGTCAGACTACTGGCTTTACCCTGTCAGACTACTGGCTTTACCCTGTCAGACTACTGGCTTTACCCGGTTAGACTACTGGCTTTACCCTGTCAGACTACTTTACCCTGTCAGACTACTGGCTTTACCCTGTCAGACTACTTTACCCTGTCAGACTACTGGCTTTACCCTGTCAGACTACTGGCTTTACCCTGTCAGACTACTGGCGTTACCCTGTCAGACTACTGGCTTGACCCTGTCAGACTACTGGCTTTACCCTGTCAGATTACTGGCTTTACCCTGTCAGACTACTTTACCCTGTCAGACTACTTTACCCTGTTAGACTACTGGCTTTACCCTGTCAGACTACTGGCTTTACCCTGTCAGACTACTGGCTTTACCCTGTCAGACTACTTTACCCTGTCACACTACTGGCTTTACCCTGTCAGACTACTGGCTTTACCCTGTCAGACTACTGGCTTTACCCTGTCAGACTACTGGCTTTACCCTGTCAGGCTACTGGCTTTACCTGGTTAGACTACTGGCTTTACCCTGTCAGACTACTGGCTTTACCCTGTCAGACTACTGGCTTTACCCTGTCAGACTAGTTTACCCTGTCACACTACTGGCTTTACCCTGTCAGACTACTGGCTTTACCCTGTCAGACTACTGGCTTTACCTTGTCAGACTACTGGCTTTACCCTGTTAGACTACTGGCTTTACCCTGTCAGACTACTGGCTTTACCCTGTCAGACTACTGGCTTTACGCTGTCAGATTACTGGCTTTACCCTGTCAGACTACTGGCTTTACCCTGTCAGACTACTGGCTTTACCCTGTCAGGCTACTGGTTTTACCTGGTTAGACTACTGGCTTTACCCTGTCAGACTACTGGCTTTACCTTGTCAGACTACTGGCTTTACCCGGTTAGACTACTGGCTTTACCTAGTCAGACTACTGGCTTTACCCTGTCAGACTACTGGCTTTACCTAGTCAGACTACTGGCTTTACCTTGTCAGACTACTGGCTTTACCCTGTCAGACTACTGGCTTTACCCTGTCAGACTACTGGCTTTACCCGGTTAGACTACTGGCTTTACACTGTCAGACTACTGGCTTTACCCGGTTAGACTACTGGCTTTACCCTGTCAACTTACTGACTTTACACTGTCAGACTACTTTACCCTGTCAGACTACTGGCTTTACCCTGTTAGACTACTGGCTTTACCCTGTCAGACTACTGGCTTTACCCTGTCAGACTACTGGCTTTACCCTGTCAGACTACTGGTTTTACACTGTCAGACTACTGGCTTTACCCTGTCAGACTACTGGCTTTACCCTGTCAGACTACTGGCTTTACCCTGTCAGACTACTGGTTTCACCCGGTCAGACTACTGGCTTTACCCTGTCAGACTACTGGCTTTACTCTGTCAGACTACTGCCTTTACCCTGTCAGACTACTGGCTTTACCCGGTCAGACTACTGGCTTTACCCGGTCAGACTACTGGCTTTACCCTGTCAGACTACTGGCTTTACCCTGTCAGACTACTGGCTTTATCTTGTCAGACTACTGGTTTTACCTTGTCAGACTACTGGCTTTACCCTGTCAGACTACTGGCTTTACCCTGTCAGACTACTGGTTTTACCCTGTCAGACTACTTTACCCTGTCAGACTACTTTACCCTGTCAGACTACTGGCTTTACCCTGTCAGACTACTGGCTTTACCCTGTCAGACTACTGGCTTTACCCGGTCTGACTACTGGCTTTACCCTGTCAGACTACTTTACCCTGTCAGACTACTGTCTTTACCCTGTCAGACTACTGGCTTTACCCTGTCAGACTACTTTACCCGGTCAGACTACTTTACCCTGTCAGACTACTGGCTTTACCCTGTCAGACTACTGGCTTTACCTTGTCAGACTACTGGCTTTACCCTGTCAGACTACTGGCTTTACCTTGTCAGACTACTGGCTTTACCCGGTTAGACTACTGGCTTTAAGGCAAGTATTCCTTCCTTGTCTCCAAAAAGAGATATTAACAGCACTCTGCCTCATCCACTGAATGTACTGTATGTGAGAACAGGTCAGATATTAACAGCACTCTGCCTCATCCACTGAATGTACTGTATGTGAGAACAGGTCAGATATTAACAGCACTCTGCCTCATCCACTGAATGTACTGTATGCGAGAACAGGTCAGATATTAACAGCACTCTGCCTCATCCACTGAATGTACTGTATGTGAGAACAGGTCAGATATTAACAGTATGGGAGAACAGGTCAGATATTAACAGTATGGGAGAACAGGTCAGTTGGACTGACGACATACCTCACATTAACACTTCCTGGAGATAGCAAGCGGTATGCGGTGTACTGTTCTGGTTAGTCTATGATGATATTTGAGAAAACATGTTACCCTTCTCTGCCTTGGACCCTGTTATTGTGCCTTGCATTGGTGGTAAGTACATGTCCTGACTGAAACCAATCTACCCCCAGGAGAGACAGAGGAGAGCTACACCTGTACTGGGGTGATCTATAACTCTGGAACACCATCTCAATGCTGAGGGTCAAAAGTCAGGTATCAAGCTACACATATACTGTACAGGAAATTAACAGAACAGCTGCTGTTGTTGTGTTCAAGCCTGATTCAATTTCAGTCATTTAGCAAGACACTCTTATCCAGAGCGACTGACAGGAGCAATTAGGGTTAAGTGCCTGGCTCATGGGCACAACGACAGGATTTTCACCTCGTCGCCTCTGGGATTTGAACCAGCCACCGTACTATAGGGTAGACCCGAACCCCACTGTGTTGCCTAATATATTTGTCCTTTCCAGAATGGTTACATCAACTAATCAGGCCAGTATAGCTCTTCTTGGCTAAGTTTGGCCCTGTGGTGTAAATTAGGCATAAGGTGTGAAGTTACTCACAGTTTAGGCGGGGGTAAACAGAGTTGGGGTTAAATCAGGGTACAGACTCAGTAGCGGGGGCAAACAGAGTTAGGGTTAAATCAGGGTACAGACTCAGTAGCGGGGGTAAACAGAGTTAGAGTTAAATCAGGGTACAGACTCAGTAGCGGGGGTAAACAGAGTTAGGGTTAAATCAGGGTACAGACTCAGTACTCACAGTTGAAGGCGGGGTCTATGTTGTTCCCGGCCAGTAGACTGTTGACAGTGATCTGATAGATTATGTGGAAGAGCAGGAAGCTGAGACTGCTGAAGCACAGGGACATGAGCAGGCGCCCCGTGTGGCCTGGAGGAGAAGGAGATCAGACTTTGGCCCTGTATGTGACATCTATTACTGACATTCACCATATGAGACTTTAATAAACACTATATTCTCCCAGTCATGGATTTAAAAGGGATGGACTAATATAAAGAATATGGTGGACATGCCCTCCAGCCCTCCAACCCTACTATAGCATACTACAGCACACTGCAGCACACTGCAGCACACTACAGCACACTGCAGCACACTGCAGCACACTGCAGCATACTACATCACACTACAGCACACTGCATCACACTACAGCACACTACAGCATACTACAGCACACTACAGCACACTGCAGCACACTACAGCATACTACATCACACTACAGCACACTGCAGCACACTGCAGCACACTACATCACACTACAGCACACTACAGCATACTACATCACACTACATCACACTACAGCACACTACAGCACACTGCAGCACACTACAGCATACTACAGCACACTACATCACACTACATCACACTACAGCACACTACAGCATACTACATCACACTACATCACACTACAGCACACTACAGCACACTGCAGCACACTACAGCATACTACAGCACACTGCAGCATACTACAGCACACTGCAGCACACTGCAGCACACTGCAGCACACTACAGCACACTGCAGCACACTACAGCATACTACAGCATACTACATCACACTACATCACACTACAGCACACTACAGCACACTGCAGCACACTGCAGCACACTGCAGCACACTACAACATACTACAGCACACTGCAGCACACTGCAGCACACTACAACATACTACAGCATACTATAGTATACTTCAACATACTAGATCATACTACAACAAATACAATGCTTTTTAAATGAAATTGTTGAGTGGGAGAGAGTGAACGAGTTCAGTCAGTAGGGAGAAGTGGGGAGAAGAGGAGAGAGAGAAAGAGGGAGAGAGAGAAGGGGGCAGAGAGAGGGGGGGGACAGTGAGAGAGAAATAAAATGCTCCACACATTTCCAGGGTTTTAGTACAGACCTACAGGGATTTGGAATAATTGTTAGTTGTTATGATGCTTGAGTAACAGGAACAATGTAGGGAGGTGAGTCAGTAACAGGAACAGTGTAGGGAGGTGAGTCAGTAACAGGAACAGTGTAGGGAGGTGAGTCAGTAACAGGAACAGTATAGGGAGGTGAGTCAGTAACAGGAACAGTGTAGGGAGGTGAGTCAGTAACAGGAACAGTATAGGGAGGTGAGTCAGTAACAGGAACAGTGTAGGGAGGTGAGTCAGTAACAGGGACAGTGTAAGGAGGTGAGTCAGGAACAGTGTATGGAGGTGAGTCAGTAACAGGAACAGTGTATGGAGGTGAGTCAGTAACAGGAACAGTGTAGGGAGGTGAGTCAGTAACAGGAACAGTGTAGGGAGGTGAGTCAGTAACAGGAACAGTGTAGGGAGGTGAGTCCGTAACAGGAACAGTGTATGGGAGGTTAGTCAGTGAATCATGTTAGCATGGTGAGTTACATGAAGACTTGCGTTAGCCGTTAGCTCCCTGAATTGATTTCTAGGCTTTAGCTCTGCAGGCTAACAAAGACTTCTGACAAGCAGGGGACCTGGGATCAAACCCAACCCAGTCAGTCACAGCACCAATAAGAGATGCATTTTATGATATCTTAAGTTAGGCCCTGCGATAGACTGGTGTCCTGTCCAGGGGGTGTACTGTACATCAAGCTGTCTCACTACAGAAACAGGAGATAGACTGGTGTCTTGTCCAGGGGGTGTACTGTACATCAAGCTGTCTCACTGCAGAAACAGGAGATAGGGGGGTGTACTGTACATCAAGCTGTGTAACTGCAGAAGCAAGAGATAGACTGGTGTCCTGTCCAGGGGGTGTACTGTACATCAAGCTGTCTCACTGCAGAAGCAGGAGATAGACTGGTGTCCTGTCCAGGGGGGTGTACTGTACATCAAGCTGTCTCACTGCAGAAACAGGAGATAGACTGGTGTCCTGTCCAGGGGGGTGTACTGTACATCAAGCTGTCTCACTGCAGAAGCAGGAGATAGACTGGTGTCCTGTCCAGGGGGTGTACTGTACATCAAGCTGTCTCACTGCAGAAGCAGGAGATAAGGAGTAGGATCTTAATTTGAGCCCGTTTGAGTTATTATTATGTGGATTATAATTAATGGTAATGTTTGTAGGGGTTGACACATTTTTCATTTGGGCAAATTAAGTTCGATATTTCAAAGTGGAAATTAAAAACTTTAGAATCCTTTTTAAAACTCAAATAGACTACAAGTTTGTATTTCCTGCTGTGCCGGAAAATCCTCAGCAACAAGAGTGATCAAATTAAGACCCACCACGCTTTGGCCCTATGGGCCACTCTTATGGTCTCTCCTCTATAAAGAGGTAACCTGTTCACCTGGATACATATAAGCTCTGGTCTAACGGACTGACAGACATCCAGTACTCCTTCCACACAGAGGAAGCAGCAACAGCCCCAAACAGTTCCGTTAAATGTAATGCATCCTTACTGGGAACACTTAGGACTTTAATATGCTATGGCCCCATGGGAACACTTAGGACTTTAATATGCTATGGCCCATGGGAACACTTAGGACTTTAATATGCTATGGCCCCATGGGAACACTTAGGACTTTAATATGCTATGTTAACATGGGAACACTTAGGACTTTAATATGCTATGTTAACATGGGAACACTTAGGACTTTAATATGCTATGGCCCCATTGGAACACTTAGGACTTTAATATGCTATGTTAACATGGGAACACTTAGGACTTTAATATGCTACGTTAACATGGGAACACTTAGGACTTTAATATGCTATGTTAACATGGGAACACTTAGGACTTTAATATGCTATGGCCCCATGGGAACACTTAGGACTTTAATATGCTATGTTAACATGGAAACACTTAGGACTTTAGAATGCTATGGACCCATGGGAACACTTAAGACTTTAATATGCTATGGCCCCATGGGAACACTTAGGACTTTAATATGCTATGTTAACATGGGAACACTTAGGACTTTAATATGCTATGGCCCCATGGGAACACTTAGGACTTTAATATGCTATGGCCCCATGGGAACACTTAGGACTTTAATATGCTATGTTAACATGGGAACACTTAGGACTTTAATATGCTATGTTAACATGGGAACACTTAGGACTTTAATATGCTATGGACCCATGGGAACACTTAGGACTTTAATATGCTATGTTAACATGGGAACACTTAGGACTTTAATATGCTATGTTAACATGGGAACACTTAGGACCTACCAACATCCCTCCTAGCCAGGTTTAAAAATTACTACCTACCAACATCTCTCCTAGCCAGGTTTAGAAATTACTACCTACCAACATCTCTCCTAGCCAGGTTTAAAATGTACTACCTACCAACATCTCTCCTAGCCAGGTTAAAAAAATGACTACCTACCAACATCTCTCCTAGCCAGGTTTAGAAATTACTACCTACCAACATCTCTCCTAGCCAGGTTTAGAAATTACTACCTACCAACATCTCTCCTAGCCAGGTTTAGAAATTACTACCTACCAACATCTCTCCTAGCCAGGTTTAAAAATGACTACCTACCAACATATCTCCTAGCCAGGTTTAAAAATTACTACCTACCAACATCTCTCCTAGCCAGGTTTAGAAATTACTACCTACCAACATCTCTCCTAGCCAGGTTTAAAAAATTACTACCTACCAACAGCTCTCCTAGCCAGGTTTAGAAATTACTACCTACCAACATCTCTCCTAGCCAGGTTTAGAAATTACTACCCACCAACATCTCTCCTAGCCAGGTTTAAAAATTACTACCTACCAACATCTCTCCTAGCCAGGTTTAAAAATTACTACCTACCAACATCTCTCCATCTCTCCTAAGTCTTAAGATGTCATAACCGCCATCGATAAGAGACATTACTGTGCAGCCGTCTTCATCGACCTGGCCAAGGCTTTCGACTCTGTCAAACACTGCATTCTTATCGGCAGACTCAACAGCCTTGGTTTCTCTAATGACTGCCTCGCCTGGTTCACCAACTACTTCTCAGATAGAGTTCAGCGTGTCAAAATGGAGGGCCTGTTGTCCGGACCTTTGGCAGTCTCCATGGGGGTGCAACAGGGTTCAATTCTCGGGCCGACTCTCTTCTCTGTATACATCAATGATGTCGCTCTTGCTGCGGGTGATTCTTTGATCCACCTCTATGCAGACGGCACTATTCTGTAATACATCTGGCCCTTCTTTGGACACTGTGTTAATTAACCTCCAGACTAGCTTCAATGCCATACAACACTGCTTCCGTGCATGTTCTTCAAACAATCGCTGCCTGCACCCGCACGCCCGACCAGCATCACTACTCTGGACGGTTCTGACTTAGAATATGTAGACAACTATAAATACCTAGCTAGACTGTAAACTCTCCTTCCAGACTCATCTCAAATCCAAAGTTAAATCTAGAACTGACTTCCTATTTTGCAACAAAGCCTCCTTCACTCATGCAGCCACACATACCCTCGTAAAACTGACTATTCTACAGATCCTTGACTTCGGCGATGTAATTTACAAAATAGCCTCCAACACTCTACTCAGCAAATTGGATGCAGTCTATCCCAGTGCCATCCGTTTTGGCACCAAAGCCCCATATACTACCCATATACTACCCACCACTGCGACCTGTATGCTCTCGTTGGCTGGTCCTCGCTACATATTCATCGCCAAACCCACTGGCTCCAGGTCATCTATAAGTCTTTGCAAGGTAAAGCTCTGCCTTATCTCAGCTCACTGGTCACAATAACAACACCCACCCGTAGCACGCGCTCCAGCAGGTATATTTCACTGGTCATCCCCAAAGCCAACACCTCCTTTGGCCGCTTTTCCTCCAGTTCTCTGCTGCCAATGACTGGAACAAATTGCAAAAATCACTGAAGTTGGAGGCTTATATCTCCCTTATTAACTTTAAGCGTCAGCTGTCAGAGCAGCTTACCGATCGCTGCAGCTGTACACAGCCCATCTGTAAATAGCCCATCCAACCAACTACCTACCTCATCCCTATATTGTTTTCGTTTTTCTGCTCTTTTGCAAACAGTATCTTTACTTGCAAATCCTCATCTGTACATTCAGTGGGGAGAACAAGTATTTGATACACTGCCGATTTTGCAGGTTTTCCTACTTACAAAACATGTAGAGATCTGTAATTTTTATCATAGGTACACTTCAACTGTGAGAGACGGAATCTAAAACAAAAATCCAGAAAATCACATTGTATGATTTTTAAGTAATTCATTTGCATTTTATTGCATGACATAAGTATTTGATCACCTACGAACCAGTAAGAATTCCGGCTCTCACAGACCTGTTAGTTTTTCTTTAAGAAGCCCTCCTGTTCTCCACTCATTACCTGTATTAACTGCACCTGTTTGAACTTGTTACCTGTATAAAAGACACCTGTCCACACACTCAATCAAACAGACTCCAACCTCTCCACAATGGCCAAGACCAGAGAGCTGTGTAAGGACATCAGGGATAAAATTGTAGACCTGCACAAGGCTGGGATGGCCTACAGGACAATAGGCAAGCAGCTTGGTGAGAAGGCAACAACTGTTGGCTCAATTATTAGAAAATGGAAGAAGTTCAAGATGACGGTCAATCACCCTCGGTCTGGTGCTCCATGCAAGATCTCACCTCGTGGGGCATCAATGATCATGAGGAAGGTGAGGGATCAGCCCAGAACTACACGGCAGGACCTGGTCAATGACCCGAAGAGAGCTGGGACCACAGTCTCAAAGAAAACCATTAGTAACACACTACGCCGTCATGGATTAAAATCCTGCAGCGCACGCAAGGTCCCCCTGCTCAAGCCAGCGCATGTCCAGGCCCGTCTGAAGTTTGCCAATGACTATCTGGATGATCCAGAGGAGGAATGGGAGAAGGTCATGTGGTCTGATGAGACAAAAATAGAGCTTTTTGGTCTAAACTCCACTCGCCGTATTTAGAGGAAGAAGAAGAATGAGTACAACCCCAGGAACACCATCCCAACCGTGAAGCATGGAGGTGGAAACATCATTCTTTGGGGATGCTTTTCTGCAAAGGGGACAGGACGACTGCACCGTATTGAGGGGAGGATGGATGGGGCCATGTATCGCGAGATCTTGGCCAACAACCTCCTTCCCTCAGTAAGAGCATTGAAGATGGGTCGTGGCTGGGTCTTCCAGCACGACAACGACATCTCTCCTAGCCAGTCTTATTAAATACGACCTACCAACATCTCTCCTAGTCTTATTAAATACTACCTACCAACATCTCTACTAGCCGGTCTTATTAAATACTACCTACCAACATCTCTACTAGCCAGTCTTATTTTAACACTGGAGTGTGAGTGTGGGGGCAGGGGAGGTCAACGTAAATAGTCTTATGGGTAGAAGCTGTTAGGGAGCCTTTTGGAACCTACAGAAGTATACGTAGCACTAAAAACCTACAGTGGTTATGGTAACGCATTACCTGACACCTGGTCATAACACTGTTATAACACTGTCATAACACGGTCATAACACTGTCATAACACGGTCATAACACTGTCATAACACGGTCATAACCCTGTCATAACACTGTCATAACCCTGTCATAACACTGTCATAACCCGGTCATAACACTGTCATAACCCTGTCATAACACGGTCATAACACGGTCATAACACGGTCATAACACTGTCATAACCCTGTCATAACCCTGTCATAACCCTGTCATAACACGGTCATAACATGGTCGTGACCCATATATTTACATCTGTTGTGACATACAGTATATTGCATTATTTTATGACTGGCTATGACAACTACATAAGAGTGTCAAAATCCACATTTATTCACATTCGGTTTTTTTCCCTGCCAAGAAGTTTCCTTTCGTTTGAAAGTTTGTTTCTTAAATTGTTTGTTGTTGTAATTAGTTCTTTACAGACATGTTTTTTTCACATCATATTTTAAATAACTTGTAGAAAATACACATTATGACACTTTCAAGAAGCATTATGACCATCATAATCATATAAACCAGATAGGCCTATCACGTACATGCCTTAAATCAGTCTTCTGTCAAAAAGGTGTCTGGTCCTGCTCCTGAAATCTACTCCTGCATTCCTCCCAGTCATCAGAAACAGAGCATTGGGGTAGGTGCATGCCAACACAAGGTGCACCTGTGTAATGATCATGTTGTTTAATCAGCTTCTTGATATGCCACACCTGTCAGGTGGATGGATTATCTTGGCAAAGGAGAAATGCTCACTAACAGGGATGAAAACAAATTTGTGAACAAAATTGTAGAGAAATAAGCTTTTTGTGCATATGGAACATTTCTGGGATCTTTTATTTCAGCTCATGAAACATGGGACCAATACTTTAAATGTTGTGCGTATATTTTCGTTCAGTATACATTTGTTGGGATATTAAATCCTTTATTTTAAAACAGCTTTGTTGGAAAAAAAACAACTGGCAACTGTTAAAAGATTTAAATAACATAACCCATTCTGAAGTCGCCAAATAGTTAGGGGTCCAAGCAGCTTGGTGAAACCATAATATTGGTAAATAGTTAGGGGTCCAAGCAGCTTGGTGAAACCATAATATTGGTAAATAGTTAGGGGTCCAAGCAGCTTGGTGAAACCGTAATATCGGATGCTGTAATATCGGATGGCGTAATATTGGATGCCGTAATATTGGTAAATAGTTAGGGGTCCAAGCAGCTTGGTGAAACCATAATATTGGTAAATAGTTAGGGGTCCGGGCAGCTTGGTGAAACCATAATATTGGTAAATAGTTAGGGGTCCAAGCAGCTTGGTGAAACCATAATATTGGATGCCATAATATTGGTAAATAGTTAGGGGTCCAAGCAGCTTGGTGAAACCATAATATTGGTAAATAGTTAGGGGTCCGGGCAGCTTGGTGAAACCATAATATTGGTAAATAGTTAGGGGTCCAAGCAGCTTGGTGAAACCATAATATTGGTAAATAGTTAGGGGTTCGGGCAACTTGGTGAAACCATAATATTGGTAAATAGTTAGGGGTCCGGGCAGCTTGGTGAAACCATAATATTGGTAAATAGTTAGGGGTCCGGGCAGCTTGGTGAAACCATAATATTGGTAAATAGTTAGGGGTCCAAGCAGCTTGGTGAAACCATAAAATTGGTAAATAGTTAGGGGTTCGTGCAGCTTGGTGAAACCATAATATAGGTAAATAGTCAGGGGTCCAAGCAGCTTGGTGAAACCATAATATTGGATGCCATAATATTGGTAAATAGTTAGGGGTCCAAGCAGCTTGGTGAAACCATAATATTGGTAAATAGTTAGGGGTCCGGGCAGCTTGGTGAAACCATAATATTGGTAAATAGTTAGGGGTCCAAGCAGCTTGGTGAAACCATAATATTGGTAAATAGTTAGGGGTTCGGGCAACTTGGTGAAACCATAATATTGGTAAATAGTTAGGGGTCCGGGCAGCTTGGTGAAACCATAATATTGGTAAATAGTTAGGGGTTCGGGCAGCTTGGTGAAACCATAATATTGGTAAATAGTTAGGGGTCCAAGCAGCTTGGTGAAACCATAAAATTGGTAAATAGTTAGGGGTTCGTGCAGCTTGGTGAAACCATAATATAGGTAAATAGTCAGGGGTCCAAGCAGCTTGGTGAAACCATAATATTGGTAAATAGTTAGGGGTTCAAGCAGCTTGGTGAAACCACAATATTGGTAAATAGTTAGAGGTCCAAGCAGCTTGGCGAAACCACAATATTGGTAAATAGTTAGGGGTCCAAGCAGCTTGGTGAAACCATAATATTGGTAAATAGTTAGGGGTTCAAGCAGCTTGGTGAAACCACAATATTGGTAAATAGTTAGGGGTCCAAGCAGCTTGGTGAAACCACAATATTGGTAAATAGTTAGGGGTCCAAGCAGCTTGGTGAAACCATAATATTGGTAAATAGTTAGGGGTCCAGGCAGCTTGGTGAAACCATAATATTGGTAAATAGTTAGGGGTCCAAGCAGCTTGGTGAAACCATAATATTGGTAAATAGTTAGGGGTCCAAGCAGCTTGGTGAAACCATAATATTGGTAAAAAGTTAGGGGTCCAAGCAGCTTGGTGAAACCATAATATTGGATGCTGTAATATTGGTAATAGTTAGGGGTCCAAGCAGCTTGGTGAAACCATAATATTGGTAAATAGTTAGGGGTCCAAGCAGCTTGGTGAAACCATAATATTGGTAAATAGTTAGGGGTCCAAGCAGCTTGGTGAAACCATAATATTGGTAAATAGTTAGGGGTCCAAGCAGCTTGGTGAAACCATAATATTGGATGCTGTAATATTGGTAATAGTTAGGGGTCCAAGCAGCTTGGTGAAACCATAATATTGGTAAATAGTTAGGGGTCCAAGCAGCTTGGTGAAACCATAATATTGGTAAATAGTTAGGGGTCCAAGCAGCTTGGTGAAACCATAATATTGGATGCTGTAATATTGGTAAATAGTTAGGGGTCCAAGCAGCTTGGTGAAACCATAATATTGGTAAATAGTTAGGGGTCCGTGCAGCTTGGTAAAACCATAATATTGGTAAATAGTTAGGGGTCCAAGCAGCTTGGTGAAACCATAATATTGGTAAATAGTTAGGGGTTCGGGCAGCTTGGTAAAACCATAATATTGGTAAATAGTTAGGGGTCCAAGCAGCTTGGTGAAACCATAATATTGGTAAATAGTTAGGGGTCCAAGCAGCTTGGTGAAACCATAATATTGGATGCTGTAATATTTGTAAATAGTTAGGGGTCCAAGCAGCTTGGTGAAACAATAATATTGGTAAATAGTTAGGGGTCCGTGCAGCTTGGTAAAACCATAATATTGGTAAATAGTTAGGGGTCCAAGCAGCTTGGTGAAACCATAATATTGGTAAATAGTTAGGGGTTCGGGCAGCTTGGTGAAACCATAATATTGGTAAATAGTTAGGGGTCCAAGCAGCTTGGTGAAACCATAAAATTGGTAAATATTTAGGGGTTCGGGCAGCTTGGTGAAACCATAATATTGGTAAATAGTCAGGGGTCCAAGCAGCTTGGTGAAACCATAATATTGGTAAATAGTTAGGGGTTCAAGCAGCTTGGTGAAACCACAATATTGGTAAATAGTTAGAGGTCCAAGCAGCTTGGTGAAACCACAATATTGGTAAATAGTTAGGGGTCCAAGCAGCTTGGTGAAACCATAATATTGGTAAATAGTTAGGGGTCCAGGCAGCTTGGTGAAACCATAATATTGGTAAATAGTTAGGGGTCCAAGCAGCTTGGTGAAACCATAATATTGGTAAATAGTTAGGGGTCCAAGCAGCTTGGTGAAACCATAATATTGGATGCTGTAATATTGGTAAATAGTTAGGGGTCCAAGCAGCTTGGTGAAACAATAATATTGGTAAATAGTTAGGGGTCCAAGCAGCTTGGTGAAACCATAATATTGGTAAATAGTTAGGGGTCCAAGCAGCTTGGTGAAACCATAATATTGGATGCTGTAATATTGGTAAATAGTTAGGGGTCCAAGCAGCTTGGTGAAACCATAATATTGGTAAATAGTTAGGGGTCCAAGCAGCTTTGTGAAACCATAATATTGGATGCCATAATATTGGTAAATAGTTAGGGGTCCAAGCAGCTTGGTGAAACCATAATATTGGTAAATAGTTAGGGGTCCGGGCAGCTTGGTGAAACCATAATATTGGTAAATAGTTAGGGGTCCGGGCAGCTTGGTGAAACCATAATATTGGTAAATAGTTAGGGGTCCAAGCAGCTTGGTGAAACCATAATATTGGTAAATAGTTAGGGGTCCAAGCAGCTTGGTGAAACCGTAATATTGGTAAATAGTTAGGGGTCCGGGCAGCTTGGTGAAACCATAATATTGGATGCTGTAATATTGGTAAATAGTTAGGGGTCCAAGCAGCTTGGTGAAACCATAATATTGGTAAATAGTTAGGGGTCCGGGCAGCTTGGTGAAACCATAATATTGGATGCCATAATATTGGTAAATAGTTAGGGGTCCAAGCAGCTTGGTGAAACGATAATATTGGTAAATAGTTAGGGGTCCAAGCAGCTTGGTGAAACGATAATATTGGTAAATAGTTAGGGGTCCAAGCAGCTTGGTGAAACCATAATATTGGTAAATAGTTAGGGGTCCAAGCAGCTTGGTGAAACCATAACATTGGTAAATAGTTAGGGGTCCAAGCAGCTTGGTGAAACCATAATATTGGTAAATAGTTAGGGGTCCAAGCAGCTTGGTGAAACCATAATATTGGTAAATAGTTAGGGGTCCAAGCAGCTTGGTGAAACCATAATATTGGATGCTGTAATATTGGTAAATAGTTAGGGGTCCAAGCAGCTTGGTGAAACCATAATATTGGTAAATAGTTAGGGGTCCGTGCAGCTTGGTGAAACCATAATATTGGTAAATAGTTAGGGGTCCAAGCAGCTTGGTGAAACCATAATATTGGTAAATAGTTAGGGGTTCGGGCAGCTTGGTGAAACCATAATATTGGTAAATAGTTAGGGGTCCAAGCAGCTTGGTGAAACCATAAAATTGGTAAATATTTAGGGGTTCGGGCAGCTTGGTGAAACCATAATATTGGTAAATAGTCAGGGGTCCAAGCAGCTTGGTGAAACCATAATATTGGTAAATAGTTAGGGGTTCAAGCAGCTTGGTGAAACCACAATATTGGTAAATAGTTAGAGGTCCAAGCAGCTTGGTGAAACCACAATATTGGTAAATAGTTAGGGGTCCAAGCAGCTTGGTGAAACCATAATATTGGTAAATAGTTAGGGGTCCAGGCAGCTTGGTGAAACCATAATATTGGTAAATAGTTAGGGGTCCAAGCAGCTTGGTGAAACCATAATATTGGTAAATAGTTAGGGGTCCAAGCAGCTTGGTGAAACCATAATATTGGATGCTGTAATATTGGTAAATAGTTAGGGGTCCAAGCAGCTTGGTGAAACAATAATATTGGTAAATAGTTAGGGGTCCAAGCAGCTTGGTGAAACCATAATATTGGTAAATAGTTAGGGGTCCAAGCAGCTTGGTGAAACCATAATATTGGATGCTGTAATATTGGTAAATAGTTAGGGGTCCAAGCAGCTTGGTGAAACCATAATATTGGTAAATAGTTAGGGGTCCAAGCAGCTTTGTGAAACCATAATATTGGATGCCATAATATTGGTAAATAGTTAGGGGTCCAAGCAGCTTGGTGAAACCATAATATTGGTAAATAGTTAGGGGTCCGGGCAGCTTGGTGAAACCATAATATTGGTAAATAGTTAGGGGTCCGGGCAGCTTGGTGAAACCATAATATTGGTAAATAGTTAGGGGTCCAAGCAGCTTGGTGAAACCATAATATTGGTAAATAGTTAGGGGTCCAAGCAGCTTGGTGAAACCGTAATATTGGTAAATAGTTAGGGGTCCGGGCAGCTTGGTGAAACCATAATATTGGATGCTGTAATATTGGTAAATAGTTAGGGGTCCAAGCAGCTTGGTGAAACCATAATATTGGTAAATAGTTAGGGGTCCGGGCAGCTTGGTGAAACCATAATATTGGATGCCATAATATTGGTAAATAGTTAGGGGTCCAAGCAGCTTGGTGAAACCATAATATTGGTAAATAGTTAGGGGTCCGTGCAGCTTGGTGAAACCATAATATTGGTAAATAGTTAGGGGTCCAAGCAGCTTGGTGAAACCATAATATTGGTAAATAGTTAGGGGTTCGGGCAGCTTGGTGAAACCATAATATTGGTAAATAGTTAGGGGTCCAAGCAGCTTGGTGAAACCATAAAATTGGTAAATATTTAGGGGTTCGGGCAGCTTGGTGAAACCATAATATTGGTAAATAGTCAGGGGTCCAAGCAGCTTGGTGAAACCATAATATTGGTAAATAGTTAGGGGTTCAAGCAGCTTGGTGAAACCACAATATTGGTAAATAGTTAGAGGTCCAAGCAGCTTGGTGAAACCACAATATTGGTAAATAGTTAGGGGTCCAAGCAGCTTGGTGAAACCATAATATTGGTAAATAGTTAGGGGTCCAGGCAGCTTGGTGAAACCATAATATTGGTAAATAGTTAGGGGTCCAAGCAGCTTGGTGAAACCATAATATTGGTAAATAGTTAGGGGTCCAAGCAGCTTGGTGAAACCATAATATTGGATGCTGTAATATTGGTAAATAGTTAGGGGTCCAAGCAGCTTGGTGAAACAATAATATTGGTAAATAGTTAGGGGTCCAAGCAGCTTGGTGAAACCATAATATTGGTAAATAGTTAGGGGTCCAAGCAGCTTGGTGAAACCATAATATTGGATGCTGTAATATTGGTAAATAGTTAGGGGTCCAAGCAGCTTGGTGAAACCATAATATTGGTAAATAGTTAGGGGTCCAAGCAGCTTTGTGAAACCATAATATTGGATGCCATAATATTGGTAAATAGTTAGGGGTCCAAGCAGCTTGGTGAAACCATAATATTGGTAAATAGTTAGGGGTCCGGGCAGCTTGGTGAAACCATAATATTGGTAAATAGTTAGGGGTCCGGGCAGCTTGGTGAAACCATAATATTGGTAAATAGTTAGGGGTCCAAGCAGCTTGGTGAAACCATAATATTGGTAAATAGTTAGGGGTCCAAGCAGCTTGGTGAAACCGTAATATTGGTAAATAGTTAGGGGTCCGGGCAGCTTGGTGAAACCATAATATTGGATGCTGTAATATTGGTAAATAGTTAGGGGTCCAAGCAGCTTGGTGAAACCATAATATTGGTAAATAGTTAGGGGTCCGGGCAGCTTGGTGAAACCATAATATTGGATGCCATAATATTGGTAAATAGTTAGGGGTCCAAGCAGCTTGGTGAAACGATAATATTGGTAAATAGTTAGGGGTCCAAGCAGCTTGGTGAAACGATAATATTGGTAAATAGTTAGGGGTCCAAGCAGCTTGGTGAAACCATAATATTGGTAAATAGTTAGGGGTCCAAGCAGCTTGGTGAAACCATAATATTGGTAAATAGTTAGGGGTCCAAGCAGCTTGGTGAAACCATAATATTGGTAAATAGTTAGGGGTCCAAGCAGCTTGGTGAAACCATAATATTGGTAAATAGTTAGGGGTCCGGGCAGCTTGGTGAAACCATAATATTGGTAAATAGTTAGGGGTCCAAGCAGCTTGGTGAAACCATAATATTGGTAAATAGTTAGGGGTCCAAGCAGCTTGGTGAAACCATAATATTGGATGCTGTAATATTGGTAAATAGTTAGGGGTCCAAGCAGCTTGGTGAAACAATAATATTGGTAAATAGTTAGGGGTCCAAGCAGCTTTGTGAAACCATAATATTGGATGCTGTAATATTGGTAAATAGTTAGGGGTCCAAGCAGCTTGGTGAAACCATAATATTGGTAAATAGTTAGGGGTCCGGGCAGCTTGGTGAAACCATAATATTGGATGCCGTATTATTGATATTCCAGTTGCGGTAAAAAGGTTGTGAAAAACAAGCGAATTCCTGTGAGATGGTAAGGCCTGGGTAAGACCTGGGTAAGGCCTGGGTAAGACCTGGGTAAGGCCTGGATAAGTCCTGGGTAAGACCTGAGTAAGGCCTGGATAAGGCCTGAGTAAGACCTGGGTAAGGCCTGGGTAAGGCCTGGGTAAGACCTGGATAAGGCCTGAGTAAGACCTGGGTAAGGCCTGGGTAAGACCTGGGTAAGGCCTGGATAAGACCTGGGTAAGGCCTGGGTAAGGCCTGGGTAAGGCCTGGGTAAGACCTGGGTAAGGCCTGGGTAAGACCTGGTTAAGGCCTGAGTACGACCTGGGTAAGGCCTGGGTAAGACCTGGGTAAGGCCTGGATAAGACCTGGGTAAGACCTGGGTAAGGCCTGGATAAGGCCTGGGTAAGACCTGAGTAAGGCCTGGATAAGGCCTGAGTAAGACCTGGGTAAGACCTGGGTAAGGCCTGGGTAAGGCCTGGGTAAGGCCTGAGTAAGACCTGGGTAAGGCCTGGATAAGGCCTGGGTAAGGCCTGGGTAAGACCTGGGTAAGGCCTGGATAAGGCCTGAGTAAGACCTGGGTAAGGCCTGGATAAGGCCTGAGTAAGACCTGGGTAAGGCCTGGGTAAGACCTGGATAAGGCCTGAGTAAGACCTGGGTAAGGCCTGGGTAAGACCTGGGTAAGGCCTGGATAAGACCTGGGTAAGGCCTGGGTAAGGCCTGGGTAAGACCTGGGTAAGGCCTGGGTAAGACCTGGTTAAGGCCTGGGTAAGACCTGGGTAAGGCCTGGATAAGGCCTGGGTAAGACCTGGGTAAGGCCTCGGTAAGGCCTGGGTAAGACCTGGATAAGGCCTGGATAAGGCCTGGGTAAGGCCTGGGTAAGACCTGGGTAAGGTCTGGATAAGGCCTGAGTAAGACCTGGGTAAGGCCTGGGTAAGGCCTGGATAAGGCCTGAGTAAGACCTGGGTAAGGCCTGGGTAAGGCCTGGGTAAGGCCTGGGTAAGACCTGGGTAAGGCTTGGGTAAGACCTGGGTAAGGCTTGGGTAAGGCCTGGGTAAGGCCTGGGTAAGGCTTGGGTAAGACCTGGGTAAGGCTTGGGTAAGGCCTGGGTAAGGCCTGGGTAAGACCTGGGTAAGGCTTGGGTAAGGCCTGGGTAAGGCCCAGCAGGATGCAACCGGGCAGGATGGTAAAGGGCCATGGGGCCACATCGTCTTATTTCATGCCAATTGAAAATGCTATCTTTGATAGCTCGCACTCCTCACCCCGTGAAACGCAGAGTCGTGAAATTTGGTACATAGGTCCCTCTCTCTAACAAGGAACAAAATAAGGTCCGCCATGTTGGATTTTCCACCTTTTTCAATTGTGAATAACACTTAAAACACGACTCCTTTCACACCGAAAGACTGATTTGCTCGAAACTTGATATATTGCATACATGGACCAACGCAACATTTTCCAGGCTAGTATTTCAAACAAGATGGGCCATACTCATCAAAAGACAATCACATGGGCGTAGTCTGGCACCAAAATGCATATAAATCAGACACAGATATTCGTATTGTTACAAAACTTGGTACACATGTTCCAAACACTCAGATTTAACATATCTAAGCACATTCAGATCGACCACACGGTGGCGCTATAAAATACACCTGTTTACATGTTTGACTCAGAGTGATGAAATTTAGCACACATGCTCAGGGATATGAATCTAGCTGTTCGAGTTCTGATATTTGGCAAGTGTGATATTGAGTACAGAAGTAGTTCATCGTATGTAAAATGTGTCAAATTTGTCCTGATGCTGGTGCTATGAGGCCAAAGCTTGAACCCCAGCATGGCTGCTTGAATCTTTATGTTTGTCTGCTATACTTCACCAGGATGCTCAATAGAGTCTATGTGTAGAGGATGGGCCATGGGGGTAGGACCAGGAGGTTCAATAGAGTCTATATGTAGAGGATGGAGGTAGGACCAGGATGTTCAATAGAGTCTATGTGTAGAGGATGGGAGTAGGACCAGGATGCTCAATAGAGTCTATGTGTAGAGGATGGGGGTAGGACCAGGATGCTCAATAGAGTCTATATGTAGAGGATGAGGGTAGGACCAGGATGCTCAATAGAGTCTATATGTAGAGGATGGGGGTAGGACCAGGATGTTCAATAGAGTCTATGTGTAGAGGATGGGCCATGGGGGTAGGACCAGGATGCTCAATAGAGTCTATGTGTAGAGGATGGGGATAGGACCAGGATGCTCAATAGAGTCTATGTGTAGAGGATGAGGGTAGGACCAGGATGTTCAATAGAGTCTATGTGTAGAGGATGAGGGTAGGACCAGGATGTTCAATAGAGTCTATATGTAGAGGATGAGGTTAGGACCAGGATGCTCAATAGAGTCTATGTGTAGAGGATGGAGGTAGGACCAGGATGTTCAATAGAGTCTATATGTAGAGGATGGGGGTAGGACCAGGATGTTCAATAGAGTCTATATGTAGAGGATGAGGGTAGGACCAGGATGCTCAATAGAGTCTATGTGTAGAGGATGGAGGTAGGATCAGGATGTTCAATAGAGTCTATATGTAGAGGATGAGGGTAGGACCAGGATGCTCAATAGAGTCTATGTGTAGAGGATGGAGGTAGGATCAGGATGTTCAATAGAGTCTATATGTAGAGGATGAGGGTAGGACCAGGATGCTCAATAGAGTCTATATGTAGAGGATGAGGGTAGGACCAGGATGTTCAATAGAGTCTATATGTAGAGGATGAGGGTAGGACCAGGATGTTCAATAGAGAGGATGTAGAGGATGAGGGTAGGACCAGGATGCTCAATAGAGTCTATATGTAGAGGATGAGGTTAGGACCAGGATGTTCAATAGAGAGGATGTAGAGGATGAGGGTAGGACCAGGATGTTCAATAGAGTCTATGTGTAGAGGATGAGGGTAGGACCAGGATGCTCAATAGAGTCTATATGTAGAGGATGAGGGTAGGACCAGGATGTTCAATAGAGTCTATATGTAGAGGATGAGGGTAGGACCAGGATGTTCAATAGAGTCTATATGTAGAGGATGAGGGTAGGACCAGTATGTTCAATATAGTCTATATGTAGAGGATGGGGGTAGGACCAGGATGTTCAATAGAGTCTATATGTAGAGGATGAGGGTAGGACCAGGATGCTCAATAGAGTCTATGTGTAGAGGATGGAGGTAGGATCAGGATGTTCAATAGAGTCTATATGTAGAGGATGGGGGTAGGACCAGGATGTTCAATAGAGTCTATATGTAGAGGATGAGGGTAGGACCAGGATGCTCAATAGAGTCTATGTGTAGAGGATGGAGGTAGGATCAGGATGTTCAATAGAGTCTATATGTAGAGGATGGGGGTAGGACCCCAACAGGACCCCACCTTCACATCTTTACAGGCAGAGGGGAGAACTATAGTGTTGGACTGACCTATGTGACACCATGTGACCCTGAAGTCATGCATTCCCTGACATTACCTTTCAGAAGTCTTCTTCTCTCATTACCTATTGATGAGACGGTAAGTAGTACACTTTAAAGACTCTCCTCTCTCTCTCCTTCCTCCATACTGTCCTCTATCCCTCCATTCCATCATCCCTTCCTCCATACTGTACTCTATCCCTCCATTCCATCACCCCTTCCTCCATACTGTACTCTATCCCTCCATTCCATCATCCCTTCCTCCATACTGTACTCTATCCCTCCATTCCACCTGTTCTAACCGTCTAAACCATCCGGTTTACTATCCTTCTGTGGTATAGGAAGGAATACCTGTCTCTAGGCTCTTTTCATGACCACAATGCCACACTAAACCGCACTGGGCCAGAGGAGAGATCAAGAGGACTCTGTATTCTAAGTTAACCCAGAACTCATGTCATAATTGGTCAGCTGCACGATTAAGTTCAGGACAACTTATACATATAATACACTAAGCATTGACCTCTTAGATCTCCTTATGACCTTTTCTGTTCAAAACAGCTGAGTAGCTTTTACATCAGTTCTCCTCATCTAAATTCTGAGAACCCCTCTCTCAATTCAATTGAATAATACATGTTTTACATTTTAAAGGAACCTTTATTTAACTAGGCAAGCAAGTTAAGAACAAATTATTATTTACAATGACTGCCTACCTCGGCCAAACCCTAACCCGGACGACTCTGGGCCAATTGTGTGCCACCCTACGTGACTCCCAATCACGGCCGGTTGTGATACAGCCTGGATACAAACCACGGTGTCTGTAGTGACGTCTCAAGCACTGAGATGCATCGTCTTAGACCGCTGCGCTTGTCGGGAGCCCAAATAGGCAATACATTTCTCTCTTGAACAAACCATACAACCAGTGACCAAACTAGCTGCATTATCCAATCATTGCCATGGAAATCATGTCCTCAAGGAAAAACAATTTGGCTTTTCTGAAACAGAGAATTCTGTGAAGGTGGTTGGTTCTGGAGGTGATGTATTTATGAGCGCCATTGACTATGTGACGTTTAGAGAAGAGTTAGAGGCAAAGTCCAAAGGCGATTGTCAGGCTGGTTGGTTCTGTGAAAAGAGGGAATAGGAGGAGGTAGAGGTAGAGGAGGATGAGGAGGAGGTAGAGAGAAGAGGAGGAGGTAGAGGTAGAGGAGGATGAGGAGGAAGAGATAGAGAGAAGAGGAGAAGGTAGAGAGAAGAGGAGGTAGAGGTAGAGGAGGATGAGGAAGAAAGAAGAAGAGGTAGAGAGAAGAGGAGGAGGTAGAGGAGGATGAGGAGGAAGAGATAGAGAGAAGAGGAGAAGGTAGAGAGAAGAGGAGGTAGAAGTAGAGGAGGATGAGGAGGAAGAGATAGAGAGAAGAGAGAAGGTATAGAGAAGAGGAGGTAGAGGTAGAGGAGGATGGGGAGGAAGAGATAGAGAAGAGGAGAAGGTAGAGAGAAGAGGAGGTAGAGGTAGAGGAGGATGAGGAGGAAGAGATAGAGAGAAGAGGAAGAAGTAGAGAGAAGAGGAGGAGGTAGAGGTAAAGGAGGATGAGGAGGAAGAGATAGAGAGAAGAGGAGGAGGTAGAGAGAAGAGGAGGAGGTAGAGGATGAGGAAGAGGTAGAGAGAAAAGTTGAGGGAGGAGGTGGTGGAGGTAGAGGAGGCTGAAGAGGAGGATGAGGAGGAGGATGAAGAGGAAGATGAAGAGGAGGTAGATGAGGTGGTAGAGGAGGTAGAGGAGGAGGAGGTAGAGGAGTATGAAGATGAGGTAGAGGAGGAGGAGGTAGAGGAGGAGGTAGAGGAGGTAGAGGAGGAGGAGGTAGAGGAGGTAGAGGAGGAGGAAGTAGAGGAGGTAGAGGAGGAGGTAGAGGAGGTAGAGGAGGAGGAGGTAGAGGAGGAGGAGGTAGTAGAGGAGGAGGTAGTAGAGGAGGGGGAGGTAGAGGAGGTAGAGGAGGAGGTAGTAGAGGAGGAGGAGGTATTGGAGGAGGTAGAGGAGGAGGTGGAGGAGGAGGTAGTAGAGGAGGATGAGGAGGAGGTAGAGGAGGAGGAGGTAGGGGAGATAGAGGAGGAGGTAGTAGAGGAGGAGGAGGTAGAGGAGTATGAAGAGGAGGTAGAGGAGGATGAAGATGAGGTAGAGGAGGAGGAGGTAGAGGAGGTGGTAGAGGAGTATGAAGAGGAGGAGGAGGTAGAGGAGTATGAAGAGGAGGTAGAGGAGGATGAAGATGAGGTAGAGGAGGAGGTAGAGGCAGAGGTAGAGGAGGAGATAGAGGAGGTGGTAAAGGAGGACGAGGAAGAGGTAGAGCGAAGAGGGTGATAGAGAAAGAGGGGGACTTACCCTGCATGGTTGTGCTGGTGGGCTCAGAGAAAAGGGGAATAAGGAGGAGGTAGATGAGGTAGACGAATGATAGCCCATTGTACCGGAACAAACAAGCTGTAACAGACACACACAGATATTAGTAATTCACTCAAAAGTAGTGACATTAAAGTAAAACCAACATATTTAACAGAATTGAAATGTTGAATTTCACACAGTATTGACCAGAGACATATAAAGACATACAGATATCTGCACATGGCTAAACATGTACCATACAGATATCTGAACATGTACCATACAGATATCTGAACATGGCTGAACATGTACCATACAGATATCTGCACACGGCTGAACATGTACCATACAGATATCTGAACATGTACCATACAGATATCTGCAAATGTACCACACATATATCTGCACGTGGCTGAACATGTACCATACAGATATCTGAACATGTATCATACATATATATGCGCATGGCTGAACATGTACCATACATATATCTGGACATGGCTGGACATGTACCATACAGATATCTGAACATGTACCATACATATATCTGAACATGGCTGAACATGTACCATACAAACATCTGAACATGTACCATACAGATATCTGAACATGTACCATACAGATATATGGACATGGCTGAACATGTACCATACAGATATATGCACATGGGTGAACATGTACCATACAGATATCTGCACATGTACCATACAGACATCTGAACATGTACCATACAGATATCTGCACATGGGTGAACATGTACCATACATATATCTGAACATGTACCATACAGATATCTGCACATGGCTGAACATGTACCATACCGATATATGCACATGTCTGAACATGTACCATACAGATGTCTGCACATGGATTAACATGTACCATACAGATATCTGAACATGGATGAACATGTACCATACCGATATCTGAACATGTACCATACATATATCTGAACATGTACCATACAGATATCTGCACATGGCTGAGTATGTACCATACATATATCTGAACATGGATGAACATGTACCATACAGATATCTGAACATGGATGAACATGTACCATACAGATATCTGAACATGTACCATACAGATATCTGAACATGTACCATACAGATATCTGAACATGTACCATACAGATATCTGCACATGGCTGAGTATGTACCATACAGATATCTGCACATGGATGAACATGTACGATACAGATATCTGAACATGGCTGAACATGTACCATACAGATATCTGCACATGGCTGAACATGTACCATCCAGATATCTGCACATGGATAATAATTTTGCACACCCAATTTTTCAGTTTTTGATTTGTTAAAAAAGTTTGAAATATCCAATAAATGTCGTTCCACTTCATGATTGTGTCCCACTTGTTGTTGATTCTTCACAAAAAAATACGGTTTTATATCTTTATGTTTGAAGCCTGAAATGTGGCAAAAGGTCGCAAAGTTCAAGGGGGCCGAATACTTTCGCAAGGCACTGTATCTGAACATGTACCGTACAGATATCTGCACATGGATAAACATGTACCATACAGATATCTGAACATGTACCGTACAGATATCTGCACGTCTGTGGTATTGCTGTTTAGTCTGTTAGATATCAGCCTCAGAGAGAACACACTTGACGTGGTTAATCATCCTGACAGTCTCTGTGTGTTAATGTGAACTCAGCGTAGGAACAATTAACATGCTGAGGAGGTCTACCATGTTAATAATGTGAAAGGGAGAACTATCACCTTATGGTGAGAATAGCCGACTAGCAAGATCGGTTTCAGACGCAATCGTTAGGCAAAGACGATTAGTGTGTTTAAAAGGATGAAACAGTGTCTGTTCTACCAGTAAATTCAGGCAGTAGTGTTAATCCCAGACTATTTTCTCAGGACTTCTGTAAAGAAATGCTGTCGGCGTGTCTCTCATTCAGCCGATAGAAACGTTCAACTTGTTCTCCCCATTAATCAACGAGTCGGAGTCTGAGGCCGAGCCTTCTCTGATCTCTCCTCCACCCGTTACGGAGTCAGAGGCCGAGCCTTCTCTGGCCTCTCCTCCACCCGTTACGGAGTCAGAGGCCGAGCCTTCTCTGATCTCTCCTCCACCCGTTACGGAGTCAGAGGCCGAGCCTTCTCTGGCCTCTCCTCCACCCGGTCACCAAGCGCAACATAGCTTCAGCGTGTAAATCAGCTAGAAAGATGTGTCGGCATCGAGTAATTGTCTCTGGCCCCCTCCCAGTTAGGGGGAGTGATGAGCTCTACAGCAGTCTCACAACTCAATCGCTGGTTGAAAACTGTTTTCTGCCCCTCCCAAAAGATAGAATTTGTCGATAAGTGAAAGAGGTTGTGATAATAGGGCTACTTAATGTTGTATCCCTCACTTTCAAGATAGTCATAGTCAATGAACTATTCACTGATCATAAACATGATGTGATTGGCCTGTCTGAAACATGGCTAAAAACCTGAGGAATTTACTGAGTTAAATGAGGCCTCTCCTCCTAATTCCACTCCTAAACCCTAGAGTCAACGTGTTTTCTATACTTGCAAGAACGAGCGCACACACACACACACACACACACACACACACACACACACACACACACACACACACACACACACACACACACACACACACACACACACACACACACAGAAATCAGAACCATGGACAGCCACATCATATTTAGCTTATGTTGGACTAAATAGTTTTTGGTATCTTTAAGTTGTCACTGTATGAGACTAAGCAGAGGTGATTTGGTGATGTTGAAATGTTGAAGTTGAAATGGTGCTGGAATAGTGGAGGCACCTCCTCTTGTTGAAATGGTGCTGGAATAGTGGAGGCAGCTCCTGTTGTTGAAATGGTGCTGGAATAGTGGAGGCACCTCCTGTTGTTGAAATGGTGCTGGAATAGTGGAGGCACCTCCTGTTGTTGAAATGGTGCTGGAATAGTGGAGGCACCTCCTGTTGTTGAAATGGTGCTGGAATAGTGGAGGCACCTCCTGTTGTTGAAATGGTGCTGGAATAGTGGAGGCACCTCCTGTTGTTGAAATGGTGCTGGAATAGTGGAGGCACCTCCTGTTGTTGAAATGGTGCTGGAATAGTGGAGGCACCTCCTGTTGTTGAAATGGTGCTGGAATAGTGGAGGCACCTCCTGTTGTTGAAATGGTGCTGGAATAGTGGAGGCACCTCCTGTTGTTGAAATGGTGCTGGAATAGTGGAGGCACCTCCTGTTGTTGAAATGGTGCTGGAATAGTGGAGGCACCTCCTGTTGTTGAAATGGTGCTGGAATAGTGGAGGCAGCTCCTGTTGTTGAAATGGTGCTGGAATAGTGGAGGCAGCTCCTGTTGTTGAAATGGTGCTGGAATAGTGGAGGCAGCTCCTGTTGTTGAAATGGTGCTGGAATAGTGGAGGCAGCTCTGGTTTTCTTCGTGACTTGCAGCAACTCTCTGTGGTTCTAAATCAATAGTTGTTTAGTGGTCCGAAAATGTCTGAAACATTACCTTGCTTGACTATTCTGTAGGTCATGTAACTGTGTGTTACAATATGCTTTGTGGACTCCACCAGACAGAGGTTGCTCTGGTTTTGTGATGAAACAAAGGTGTGATTGAATTTATTCTGCCACTGTGTCTTCTTATTGTCTCGGCTTTAGACCTAAATATCACGGTGTCAGGCAGATGAACTAACAGGTTATAGAGAAAACAACGCAATTATCACAGTACATAGTATTAACATTATGGTTTCTTCTTGGGGAGGGAGGGATTGGCGTCCCCAGTGATTTTACCCACGCACCGCTACTACCTACCCACCCCTAGTTACTGGTCCACCTGTCTACCTACCCCCTAGTTACTGGTCCACCTGTCTACCTACCCCCTAGTTACTGGTCCACCTGTCTACCTACCCCCTAGTTACTGGTCCACCTGTCTACCTACCCCCTAGTTACTGGTCCAATGTTTACAGTAATATGGTCTACTACAAATTATACTTGTGGTTGAGAAATACAATTAAAAAATCCATCATTTAGTTTAATGTTTTTGACACTGAATAAGCCTCTTCAAAATAGATGAACTCAAAGCAATCTCCTAATTATTTCATGGTAATAAATACGTTACAACCAAATGGTATAATATGTGGTACTTTAAATCTCACATAGTTGTTTTTCAGATGCTTGGAGAAATAAAACGGCTCCAAAAGGCGCTCAAGATCAATTCCACATGACGTCCATACGCAGTTCATGTCACAGCAATAGGGCCGTTCTAGTCTGAACATTTGGTGAAGGAATGGGAAAAGATATGAACTTTATCAAGTAACCTAAGACACATTTTTCCTGACCTGCCAATCAATAAACATTTTTCTATTTCAGATATTAACTTGGAGCAGAAAAGTAATGGAATACGACTGAAAGGTTGCAGTGTGTTACGCACAACCGCCCCTGTGAAGTAATACGTGCTCATATTAGGGTGTTTTCCATAAATAAATGTAACGCACAACCGCCCCTGTGAAGTAATACGTGCTCATATTAGGGGTTTTTCCATAAATAAATGTAACGCACAACCGCCCCTGTGAAGTAATACGTGCTCATATTAGGGGGTTTTCCCATAAATAAATGTAACGCACAACCGCCCCTGTGAAGTAATACGTGCTCATATTATTGGGTTTTCCATAAATAAATGTAACGCACAACCGCCCCTGTGAAGTAATACGTGCTCATATTAGGGGTTTTTCCATAAATAAATGTAACGCACAACCGCCCCTGTGAAGTAATACGTGCTCATATTAGGGGGTTTTCCATAAATAAATGTAACGCACAACCGCCCCTGTGAAGTAATACGTGCTCATATTAGGGGGTTTTCCATAAATAAATGTAACGCACAACCGCCCCTGTGAAGTAATACGTGCTCATATTAGGAGGTTTTCCATAGATAAATGGATTTCAGTGGTTAGTACAAAATCAAAGACGACTGAATTCTTGTGTCATTACTTATCCAACAAGAACCACAAACCTGTAACACAGTACCCAGACATTGATTAGCCTACTGTAACGTTTTAAATATATATATATATATATAAATTCCTTCATAAAAGTATGACTGTTATTATTAGGGCAACAACTAATATTTTGTTGCAGGCTGTCATCTGCAATGCCTGTGAGGTTTTTTTAAAGACTGTTTTCATGACTATTTGGATGGCGCATTAGATGCGCATTAGATGCGGTACCTTTTTATGCATTAAACGTACCTGTTGCTAAACATATCGGAAGAAGCAATCTGAAGATCAGCCCGCAGACCACCTCGGACGCCATCGCGTTGGCCAGTCGGTATTACCACCAGGTACAAGGGGAGAGGATGGTCTCACGCACGTTGGTTGTCTGGCATCCCTTCTAGTAAAGTCCTCAGACTCCAAATGGTCAACAATTTATTTGGTCATATGTAACCAACATTTTACGCCAAAATGTAACATTTTTAAAGGAAAGAATGCAGTACCATATAGACCACAGCCGTCACGGAACACGGTAACGTTATTATTCAACTAAATCCCTTTTCAGTTGGTCAAACCCAGGCTTTAACGCATTGGTGAAATGTGACTTTCCGACTTCTGTTTTGACTCTGGTTCCTCGATCGAACTCCGCAGCACCACCGAGTGATTGACAGGTGTTTCAGCCACTCCGCGGGCTTCTCTGTGTAAGTGGTTTATCCCCCTTGGTAATAAGGGAGAGGGATGGGACACTTCCCCCCTGTAATGACTGTAAACAGCGCCAAGCCTTGGTAGGCTATACTTATCGATTAAAAAAAACAGCACTATGTTGTGACCCCTCTTTAAATCCCAGAAGATATTTAGTCATCTCAAACACGGCCCACCACAACTGAAACTATTTCTCTCCTTTATAAATAAATAATGTAATTCCGCTGTTGAAGCTTCAACTGTGTGTGTGTGTGTGTGTGTGTGTGCGCGCGTGTCCACATTATAGGATGCTCAAACATAAAGATTTGCTCCATCTGTTTCTTACCTGAATCTATTAAAGCAAAAGTAATGGAAGAACCCCATGGTGACACTGCATGTATCCTGGCTTTGGTGTAGACTACATAACAGTGGTGGGAAAATAACCCAACTGTCATACTTGAGTAAAAGTAAAGATACCTTAAAGGAAGATGATGCGAGTAAAGGTCAAAGTCACCCAGTAAAATACTACTTTAGTAAAAGTCAAAGTATTCGGAGTGAAATATACTGTAATTGTAATTGCTAAATTATATTTAAGTATCAAAAAAGTAAAAGTATAAATCATTTCACATTCCTTATATGAAGCAAACCAGACGGCACCATTTTCTTGTTTTTAAACATATGGCCAGGCGCTCTCCAACTTTCAGAGATCATTTACAAACGAAGCATGTCTGTTTAGTCTGCCAGATCAGAGGCAGTAGGGATGGCCAGGGCCTCTCCAACATTCAGAGATCATTTACAAACGAAGCATGTCTGTTTAGTCTGCCAGATCAGAGGCAGTAGGGATGGCCAGGCGCTCTCCAACATTCAGAGATCATTTACAAACAAAGCATGTCTGTTTAGTCTGCCAGATCAGAGGCTAGAAGGGATGACCAGGGATGTTCTCTGTTTAGTGAGTCTGTCAGATCAGAGGCAGTAGGACTGACCAGGGATGTTCTCTTGATAAGTGCGTGAATTGTACAATTTTCCTGTCCTGCTTTTGGGTGTCAGGGAAAATGTATGGAGTAAAAAGTACATTATTTTCTTTTGGAATGTAGTGGAGTAAAAGTAAAAGTTGTGAAATATATACATAGTAAAGTAAAGTAAAAAAACAACTTAGGGTAGTACTTGAAATACAATAAAACAACTAGACTGGAACGCTGTCCTCACAGCCAAGAGTAATACAACTACACTGAAACGCTGTCCTCACAGCCAAGAGTAATACAACTAGACTGAAACGCTGTCCTCACAGCCAAGAGTAATACAACTGGACTGAAACACTGTCCTCACAGCCAAGAGTAATACAACTAGACTGAAACGCTGTCCTCACAGCCAAGAGTAATACAACTAGACTGAAACGCTGTCCTCACAGCCAAGAGTAATACAACTAGACTGAAACGCTGTCCTCACAGCCAAGAGTAATACAACTAGACTGAAACGCTGTCCTCACAGCCAAGAGTAATACAACTAGACTGAAACGCTGTCCTCACAGCCAAGAGAAATACAACTAGACTGAAACACTGTCCTCACAGCCAAGAGTAATACAACTAGACTGAAACGCTGTCCTCACAGCCAAGATAAATACAACTAGACTGAAACACTGTCCTCACAGCCAAGAGAAATACAACTAGACTGAAACACTGTCCTCACAGCCAAGAATAATACAACTGGACTGAAACGCTGTCCTAACAGCAACCTAATACAACTGGAGTTTCCGTTTCTTTATAGAATCTGGAGCCTTACTACGACACACACAGGTTGTTACCAGGTTTAGCCGGGACGTTACTAGGGGTTACCAGGTTTAGCCTGGACGTTACTAGGGGTTAGCAGGTTTAGCCTGGACGTTACTAGGGTTTACCAGGTTTAGCCTGGATGTTACTAGCGGTTACCAGGTTTAGCCTGGACGTTACTAGGGGTTACCAGGTTTAGCCTGGACATTACTAGGGTTTACCAGGTTTAGCCTGGACGTTACTAGGGGTTACCAGGTTTAGCCTGGACGTTACTAGGGGTTACCAGGTTTAGCCTGGACGTTACTAGTGTTTACCAGGTTTAGCCTGGACGTTACTAGGGGTTACCAGGTTTAACCTGGACGTTACTAGGGGTTACCAGGTTTAGCCTGGACGTTACTAGGGTTTACCAGGTTTAGCCTGGACGTTACTAGCGGTTATCAGGTTTAGCCAGCCTGGATGTTACTAGATTGTTACCAGGTGTAGCCTGGACGTTACTAGGGGTTACCAGGTTTAGCCTGGATGTTACTAGGGGTTACCAGGTTTAGCCTGGATGTTACTAGGGGTTACCAGGTTTAGCCTGGACGTTACTAGGGGTTACCAGGTTTAGCCTGGACGTTACTAGGGTTTACCAGGTTTAGCCTGGATGTTACTAGCGGTTACCAGGTTTAGCCTGGACATTACTAGGGGTTACCAGGTTTAGCCTGGACGTTACTAGGGTTTACCAGGTTTAGCCTGGACGTTACTAGCGGTTACCAGGTTTAGCCAGCCTGGATGTTACTAGATTGTTACCAGGTTTAGCCTGGACGTTACTAGGGGTTACCAGGTTTAGCCTGGATGTTACTAGGGGTTACCAGGTTTAGCCTGGATGTTACTAGGGGTTACCAGGTTTTTATTTTATTTATTTATTTTATTTCACCTTTATTTAACCAGGTAGGCAAGTTGAGAACAAGTTCTCATATACAATTGCGACCTGGCCAAGATAAAGCAAAGCAGTTCGACACATACAACGACACAGAGTTACACATGGAGTAAAACAAACATACAGTCAATAATACAGTATAAACAAGTCTATATACGATGTGAGCAAATGAGGTGAGATAAGGGAGGTAAAGGCAAAAAAAAGGCCATGGTGGTGTAGTAAATAAAATATAGAAAGTAAAACACTGGAATGGTAGATTTGCAGTTGAAGAATGTGCAAAGTAGAAATAAAAATAATGGGGTGCAAAGGAGCAAAATAAATAAATAAATAAAATAAATACAGTAGGGAAAGAGGTAGTTGTTTGGGCTAAATTATAGGTGGGCTATGTACAGGTGCAGTAATCTGTGAGCTGCTCTGACAGTTGGTGCTTAAAGCTAGTGAGGGAGATACGTGTTTCCAGTTTCAGAGATTTTTGTAGTTCGTTCCAGTCATTGGCAGCAGAGAACTGGAAGGAGAGGCGGCCAAAGAAAGAATTGGTTTTGGGGGTAACCAGAGAGATATACCTGCTGGAGCGCGTGCTACAGGTGGGTGATGCTATGGTGACCAGCGAGCTGAGATAAGGGGGGACTTTACCTAGCACGGTCTTGTAGATGACATGGAGCCAATGGGTTTGGCGACGAGTATGAAGCGAGGGCCAGCCAACGAGAGCGTACAGGTTGCAATGGTGTGTAGTATATGGGGCTTTGGTGACAAAACGGATTGCATTGTGATAGACTGCATCCAATTTGTTGAGTAGGGTATTGGAGGCTATTTTGTAAATGACATCGCCGAAGTCGAGGATTGGTAGGATGGTCAGTTTTACAAGGGTATGTTTGGCAGCATGAGTGAATGATGCTTTGTTGCGAAATAGGAAGCCAATTCTAGATTTAACTTTGTATTGGAGATGTTTGATGTGGGTCTGGAAGGAGAGTTTACAGTCTAACCAGACACCTAGGTATTTGTAGTTGTCCACGTATTCTAAGTCAGAGCTGTCCAGAGTAGTGATGTTGGACAGGCGGGCAGGTGCAGGCAGCGATCGGTTGAAGAGCATGCATTTAGTTTTACTTGTATTTAAGAGCAATTGGAGGCCACGAAAGGAGAGTTGTATGGCATTGAAGCTTGCCTGGAGGGTTGTTAACACTGTGTCCAAAGAAGGGCCAGAAGTATACAGAATGGTGTCGTCTGCGTAGAGGTGGATCAGAGACTCACCAGCAGCAAGAGCGACATCATTGATGTATACAGAGAAGAGAGTCGGTCCAAGAATTGAACCCTGTGGCACCCCCATAGAGACTGCCAGAGGTCCGGACAGCAGACCCTCCGATTTGACACACTGAACTCTATCAGAGAAGTAGTTGGTGAACCAGGCGAGGCAATCATTTGAGAAACCAAGGCTGTCGAGTCTGCCGATGAGGATGTGGTGATTGACAGAGTCGAAAGCCTTGGCCAGATCAATGAATACGGCTGCACAGTAATGTTTCTTATCGATGGCGGTTTAGGACCTTGAGCATGGCTGAGGTGCACCCATGACCAGCTCTGAAACCAGATTGCATAGCAGAGAAGGTATGTTGAGATTCGAAATGGTCGGTAATCTGTTTGTTGACTTGGCTTTCGAAGACCTTAGAAAGGCAGGGTAGGATAGATATAGGTCTGTAGCAGTTTGGGTCAAGAGTGTCCCCCCCTTTGAAGAGGGGGATGACCGCAGCTGCTTTCCAATCGTTGGGAATCTCAGACAACATGAAAGAGAGGTTGAACAGGCTAGTAATAGGGGTGGCAACAATTTTGGCAGATAATTTTAGAAAGAAAGGGTCCAGATTGTCTAGCCCGGCTGATTTGTAGGGGTCCAGATTTTGCAGCTCTTTCAGAACATCAGCTGACTGGATTTGGGAGAAGGAGAAATGGGGAAGGCTTGGGCGAGTTGCTGTGGGGGGTGCAGTGCTGTTGACCAGGGTAGGAGGTTTAGCATGGACGTTACTAGGGGTTACCAGGTTTAACCTGGACTTTACTAGGGGTTTACCAGGTTTAGCCTGGACGTTACTAGTGGTTACCAGGTTTAGCCTGGATGTTACTAGGGATTACTAGGTTTAGCCTGGATGTTACTAGGGGTTACCAGGTTTAGCCTGGACATTACTAGGGGTTACCAGGTTTAGCCTGGACGTTACTAGGGGTTACCAGGTTTAGCCTGTACGTTACTAGGGGTTACCAGGTTTAGCCTGGACGTTACTAGGGGTTACCAGGTTTAGCCTGGACGTTACTAAGGGTTACCAGGTTTAGCCTGAACGTTACTAGGGGTTACCATGTTTAGCCTGGATGTTACTAGGGGTTACCAGGTTTAGCCTGCATGTTACTAGATTGTTACCAGGTTTAGCCTGGATGTTACTAGGTGGTTACCAGGTTGAGCTTCGTCTCAGATCAGATTGTGCTGTATACAGCCATTGGAGTTGGCAAGACAACACAAGCGGATCTGGACCAGGCTGAAGGAGTTTTGGACATGTGCCCCCCCAGTGTTGTTCAGCCAGTAACAGAGAGTCATTACCAGTCTGAAGGAGTTTTGGACATGTGCCCTCCCCAGTGTTGTTCAGCCAGTAACAGAGAGTCGTCACCAGGCTGAAGGAGTTTTGGACATGTGCCCCCCCCTGTGTTGTTCAGCCAGTAACAGAGAGTCGTCACCATGATGCCTTAAAGATCCTTCCCTCAGATGAATGGATGGCCTATCTTCAGCAAACACTTGTGTTTATCCATTATTCATCCATTCCTTTGGTGGGAGGGAGGGAGGGAGGGAGGGAGGGAGGGAGGGAGGGAGGGAGGGAGGGAGGGAGGGAGGGAGGGAGGGAGGGAGGGAGGGGATCCTGAACCAAATGGACAGAGCAGTTTTATGTACCCGGCTGAGCGGCGCAGGACGGGTCGGTGGTGGTTATTTTGAACAGTCTCTGACTCTCTCCTTCACTACACATCCAAATAAGAAATGATAGAGATTGTAGACTGTGGTATTGTATTAGTTAACTACTACTGAGGCTCAATATTAGAGAGTTGACATGAACCCTGAAGTGGTCTATCTACTGCCAGATTATACGGGTGCTTCAAACTTTACATCATTTACTGAACCGCATTTGTCTTCTCCATTTGTTATCTAATAATAATAATCATCATCATTTTGGTGGGTACTTATATTTGTCCTATTTCACACATGTAAATAAGAACATGTAAATAAAAACAAACCGACCAAAACAAAACGGAACCGGCACAGACCTAAAACCAAAATGATACTTTAATTTGATAGTTTCCTAACAGCAAGTGTTTTTACTGAGTCCTCTTTTACTGCTGTATTAAAACGCATGTGTGAATTGGAAATGTATTTTGTTGGCATATCTCAAAGTCCCCCTGAGACAACCTGGCAGAGTGGGGTCACTGACAGGGTCTGCATTATCAACGCAACCCTGGAGCAATTAGGGTTAAGTGCATTGTTTTTATGGTTTCTCGGACAAACTAAAATAAAAAAAAAATGAGACTAACCACTTACAGTATGTTGTCTTTCAAACCTCAAAACCACATTATATCCAGAAACAACTATAATAACGGGGCTGTGAGTCAGGAAGCAGGTGCAATAATATACAGAAACAACATAATATACACAAGTGTAAAGGAATGAATAAGAATATGTACATAAATAAATGGATGAGCAATGGCCGAACGGCATAGGAAAGATGCAGTAGATGGTATAGAGTACAGTATATACAGTGGGGAGAACAAGTATTTGATACACTGCCGATTTTGCAGGTTTTCCTATTTACAAAGCATGTAGAGGTCTGTAATTTTTTATCATAGGTACACTTCAACTGTGAGAGACGGAATCTAAAACAAAAATCCAGAAAATCACATTGTATGAATTTTAAGTAATTCATTTGCATTTTATTGCATGACATAAGTATTTGATCACCTACCAACCAGTAAGAATTCCGACTCTCGTTGACCTGTTAGTTTTTCTTTAAGAAGCCCTCCTGTTCTCCACTCATTACCTGTATTAACTGCACCTGTTTGAACTCGTTACCTGTATAAAAGACACCTGTCCACACACTCAATCAAACAGACTCCAACCTCTCCACAATGGCCAAGACCAGAGAGGGTGTAAGGACATCAGGGATAAAATTGTAGACCTGCACAGGACAATAGGCAAGCAGCTTGGTGAGAAGGCAACAACTGTTGGCGCAATTATTAGAAAACGGAAGAAGTTCAAGATGACGGTCAATCACCCTCGTTCTGGGGTTCCATGCAAGATCTCACCTCGTGGGGCATCAATGATCATGAGGAAGGTGAGGGATCAACCCAGAACTACACGACAACCCCAAGAACACCATCCCAACCGTGAAGCATGGAGGTGGAAACATCATTCTTTGGGGATGCTTTTCTGCAAAGGGGACAGGACGACTGCACCGTATTGAGAAGAGGATGGATGGGGCCATGTATCGCATGATCTTGGCCAACAACCTCCTTCCCTCAGTTAGAGCATTGAAGATGGGTCGTGGCTGGGTCTTCCAGCATGACAACAAGCCGAAACACACAGCCAGGGCAACTAAGGAGTGGCTCCGTAAGAAGCATCTCAAGGTCCTGGAGTGGCATAGCCAGTCTCCAGACCTGAACCCAATAGAACATCTTTGGAGGGGGCTGAAAGTCTGTATTGCTCAGCGACAGCCCCAAAACCTGAAGGATCTGGAGAAGGTCTGTATGGAGCAGTGGGCCAAAATCCCTGCTGCAGTGTGTGCAAACCTGGTCAAGAACTACAGGAAACGTATGATCTCTGTAATTGCAAACAAATGTTTCTGTACCAAATATTAAGTTCTGCTTTTCTGATGTATCAAATACTTATGTCATGCAATAAAATGCAAATTAATAACTTAAAAATCATACAATGTGATTTTCTGGATTGTTGTTTTTTAGATTCCGTCTCTCACAGTTCAAGTGTACCTATGATAAAAAGTACAGACCTCTACATGCTTTGTAAGTAGGAAAACCTGCAAAATCGGCAGTGTATCAAATACTTGTGCTCCCCACTGCACATATGAGATGAGTAATGTAGGGTATGTAAACATTATATAAAGTGGCATTGTTTTAAAGTGACTAGTGATACATGTATTACATCCCAATTTCTAATTATTAAAGTGGCGTTAGATTTGAGTCAGCATGTTGGCAGCAGCCACTCAATGTTAGTGATGGCTGTTTAAAAGTCTGATGGCCTTGAGATAGAAGCTGTTTTTCAGTCTCTCAGTCCCTGCTTTGATGCACCTGTGCTGACCTCACCTTTTGGATGATAGCGGGGTGAACAGGCAGTGGCTCGGATAGATGTTGTCCTTGATGATCTTTTTGGCCTTCCTGTGACATCGGGTGGTGTAGGTGTCCTGGAGGGCAGGTAGTTTGCCCCCGGTGATGCGTTGTGCAGACCTCATTACCCTCTGGAGAGCCTTACGATTGTGGGCGGACCAGTTGCCGTACCAGGCGGTGATACAGCCTGACAGGATGCTCTCGATTGTGCATCTTTAAAAGTTTGTGAGTGTTTTTGGTAACAAGTCCAATTTCTTCACCCTCCTAAGGTTGAAGAGGTGCTGTTGCGCCATCTTCACCACTCTGTCTGTGTGGGTGGACCAATTCAGATCGTCAGTGATGTGTACGGTGAGGAACTTAAAACTTTCCACCTTCTCCACTACTGTCCCGTCGATGTGGATAGGGGGCTGCTCCCTCTGCTGTTTCCTGAAGTCCACAACCATCTACTTTGTTTTGTTGACGTTGAGTGTGAGGTTATTTTCCTGACACCTCACTCCGAGGGCCCTCACCTCCTCCCTGTAGCCCGTCTCGCCATTGTTGGTAACCAAGCCTATCACTGTAGTGTCATCTGCAAACTTGATGATTGAGTTGGAGGCGTGCATGGCCACGCAGTCATGAGTGAACAGGGAGTACAGGGGAGGGCTGAGAACGCACCCGTGTGGGGCCCCAGTGTTGAGGATCAGTGGGGTGGAGGTATTGTTACCTATCCTCACCACCTGGGGGCGGCCCGTCAGAAAGTCCAGGACCAAATTGCACAGGTCGGGGGCGAGACCCAGGCTCTCAAGCTTAATGACGAGTTTGGAGGGTACTGTGGTGTTAAATGCTGACATGTAGTCAATGGACAGCATTCTTACATAGGTATTCCTCTTGTCCAGATGGGATAGGGCAGTGCAGTGTGATTGCGATTGGGTCGTCTGTGGACCTGTTGGGGCAGTAAGCAAATTGGAGTGGGTCTAGGGTGTCAGGTAGGGTGGAGGTGATATGGTCCTTGACTAGTCTCTCAAAGCACTTCATGATGACAGAAGTGAGTGCTACGGGGCGGTAGTCATTTAGCTCAGTTACCTTAGCTTTCTTGGGAACAGGAACAATGGTGGCCTTCTTGAAGCACTGGGATAGGGATTGATTGAATATGTCCGTAAACACACCAGCCAACTGGTCTGTGCATTTCTGAGGACGCAGCTAGGGATGCCGCATGGGCAGGCAGCTTTGCGAGGGTTAACACGTTTAAATGTTTTGGTAGCAGGCCGTGGCACTATAAATGTTTTGGTAGCAGGCCGTGGCACTATAAATGTTTTGGTAGCAGGCCTTGGCACTATATTGTCCTCAAAGCGAGCAAAGAAGTTGTTTAGTTTGCCTGGAAGCAAGACATCGGGGTCCGTGACGGGGCTGGTTTTCTTTTTGTAATCCGTGATTGACTGTAGACCCTGCCACATACCTCTCTTGTCTGAGACGTTGAATTGCGACTCTACTTTTTCTCTATACTAACGCTTAGCTTGTTTGATTGCCTTGCAGAGGGAATGGCTACACTGTTTGTATTCGGTCATGTTTCCAGTCGCCTTGCCCTGATTAAAAGCAATGGTTCATGCTTTCAGTTTTGCACGAATGCTGTGATCAATCCACGGTTTCTGGTTGCGGAAGGTATTAATAATCGGCGTAGGTACAACATCACCGATGCACTTACTAATAAACTCGCTCACCGAATCAGCGTATGCATCAATGTTGTTGTTCGACGCTATCCGGCACATATCCCAGTCCACGTGATCGAAGCAATCTTGAAGCGTGGAATCAGATTGGTCGGACCAGCGTTGAACAGACCTGAGCACGGGCGTTTTCTGTTTTAGTTTCTGTCTATAAGCTGGGAGCAACAAAATGGAGTCGTGGTCAAATTTGCCGAAAGGAGGGAGGGCTTTGTATGTGTCGTGAAAGTTAGACTAACAATGATGCAGAATTTTGCCAGCCCGGGTCGCGCTGGCAAAATGTAGGGAGCATTGTTTTCAGATTAGCCTTTGTTAAAAATCCCCAGCTACAACAAATGCAGCCTCAGGATATGTGGTTTACAGTTTACATAGAGTCCAATGAAGTTCTTTCAGGGCTGTCGAGGTGTCTGCTTGGGGTGGGGGATATATACGACTGTGATTATAATTGAAGAGAATTCTCTTGGTAGATAATGCGGTCCACATTTGATTGTAAAGAATTCTAGATCATGTGAACAAAAGGACTTGAGTTCCTGTATGTTGTTATGATCACACCACGTCTCGTTAATCATAATGCATACATCCCCGCCCTTCTTACCAGAGAGATGTTTGTTTCTGTCGGCGCGATGCGTGAAGAACCAGATGGCTGTACCGACTCTGATAACGTATCCCGAGTGAGTCATGTTTCTATGAAACAAAGAACGTTACAGTCTCTGATGTCTCTCTGGAAGGTAATCCAGCCCCTCTGATTTTGTCTACCTTGTTGTCAAGAGACTGGACATTGGCGAGTAGTATACTTGGGAGCGGTGAGCGATGTGCCCATCTACAGAGCCTGACCAGAAGACCGCTCCGTCTGCACCTTCTGCGGCGCCGTTGTTTTGGGTCTCCATTGTCCTGGGTGGTGGACCAAACAAAGGATCGGCTTCGGGAAAGTCGAATTCCTGGTCGTAATGTTGGTAAGTTAACGTTGCTCTTCAAATCAAATCAAATCAAATTTATTTATATAGCCCTTCGTACATCAGCTGATATCTCAAAGTGCTGTACAGAAACCCAGCCTAAAACCCCAAACAGCAAGCAATGCAGGTGTAGAAGCACGGTGGCTAGGAAAAACTCCCTAGAAAGGCCAAAACCTAGGAAGAAACCTAGAGAGGAACCAGGCTATGTGGGGTGGCCAGTCCTCTTCTGGCTGTGCCGGGTGGAGATTATAACAAAACATGGTCAAGATGTTCAAATGTTCATAAATGACCAGCATGGTCGAATTATAATAAGGCAGAATAGTTGAAACTGGAGCAGCAGCACAGTCAGGTGGACTGGGGACAGCAAGGAGTCATCATGTCAGGTATTCCTGGGGCATGGTCCTATGGCTCAGGTCAGTTGAAACTGGAGCAGCAGCACAGCCAGGTGGACTGGGGACAGCAAGGAGTCATCATGTCAGGTAGTCCTGGGGCATGGTCCTAGGGCTCAGGTCCTCCGAGAGAGAGAAAGAGAGAAGGAGAGAATTAGAGAACGCACACTTAGATTCACACAGGACACCGAATAGGACAGGAGAAGTACTCCAGATATAACAAACTGACCCTAGCCCCCCGACACATAAACTACTGCAGCATAAATACTGGAGGCTGAGACAGGAGGGGTCAGGAGACACTGTGGCCCCATCCGAGGACACCCCCGGACAGGGCCAAACAGGAAGGATATAACCCCACCCACTTTGCCAAAGCACAGCCCCCACAACACTAGAGGGATATCTTCAACCACCAACTTACCATCCTGAGACAAGGCTGAGTATAGCCCACAAAGACCTCCGCCACGGCACAACCCAAGGGGGGGGGGGGGGCGCCAACCCAGACAGGATGACCACATCAGTGACTCAACCCACTCAGGTGACGCACCCCCTCCAGGGACGGCATGAGAGAGCCCCAGTAAAGCCAGTGACTCAGCCCCTGTAATAGGGTTAGAGGCAGAGAATCCCAGTGGAAAGAGGGGAACCGGCCAGGCAGAGACAGCAAGGGCGGTTCGTTGCTCCAGAGCCTTTCCGTT